>NC_058131.1:533571256-533612290 GCF_016433145.1 Gracilinanus agilis
ACTTATAGGTGGAAGATTGGTAAGGGTAGGCAATGGGGGTCAAGTGACTTGCCCAGGGTCACACAGCTGGGAAGTGTCTGAGGCTGGATTTGAACCTAGGACCTCCTGTCTCTAGGCCTGGCTCTCAATCCACTGAGCTACCCAGCTGCCCCCCTTTCCATTACTTTCTTATCAACTAATCTGTCCTTATCAGGTTATCCAGAAATGTTGGATAACTTTCAACATGTTAAGACCAGAAAAATAGAAAATATTTGAGCTATACTTTGAAGGAAACCAAGGAATCTATGAGGCAGAGATGAGAAAGGTATATATTCCAAACACTAAGTATCATCTAAGACTTGGAGCCAGGAGACATGAATTTTATTCTAAATGTAGGAGGGAACCATTGAATTCTGAGTAGGGGTAGGTGGTGCCAATGTTAATTACTCGATTTAGAACTGTAGTCTACAATATTGGTAGCTATATGGAAGATGAATTCTGAAGAGGAAGAACAGAAACAGTGAAACCATCCATGGGAGAAGTAAGGATGGTCTGATCTAGTCTTATGACTGGGTGAGTGAAGAGTCTGAAAAAGAGATAAAAGATATGCTGTAAAAGTATAATCAGCAATCCTTGGCACTGACTGGATGAAAGTTGTTAGATAAATAACAATCAAAGATAACTACAAGGTTGATGACCTAGATAACCAGAAGGTTGTTGATACTTTCATAAGAAACATGGAAGGTTGGAAAATAAATGGGTTGGTAGGGGAAATACAATAATGAATTTCATTTTGGACATGTGCATGGCATACCCTCCAAGGTCCTTTTTAATTAAAAAACACCATGATTTTATGTGATTAAGATGCTATGATTTAATGAGATATCTTAAAAGAGACAGGTTATGTTGTCATTGTAATTAGATAATAGAAAGCTAGAAGGAATAGACTTCAGATGCCATCTAGTCCAATCCTCATTTTATAGATGATGAAACTGAGCTCCACTAAGGTTAAGTGACTTGCCTAAAATCACATAGGCAGTAAAGGGCTGAGTTAAGATTTTAACCCATGCTTTCTAAACTAATTGTCAGTCTAGAGGAGGTGAATTTTATAGCATTCTATGCCACTTTCCAAAGGTGATATGAATGATTGGATGTCATATTTATCTGACTAATCCTGATGTTAGAGAGACCTATGAGGAGATTATGCAAAGGCCTGAACTAAAAAACATGGTTTTGGGGAAAGAAAGGAGGGGAAACTGAATGGTTAATCATAGTCACTCAGTAAGTCATTTCTTACTTTCATTATAAAGGGCCTGAATTTCTATCCTAACTCATTAGTTTCTTTTTTTTGTTTGTTTTGTTTAAATTTTTCCCGTTGAGTATTATGATGTAGTTTTTAAATGCTGGTCACTTTTTTGTTAATGGTATCATATCTCTGTGAATAATTAAGAGCACCCCATTGATGTGTCCATGATGAATTTTGAGACTACAGATTTGCTACTGAATTTCATGCTGCCGAGTTAGCAAGGAATTTTAAACTCCTTTAAGTCCAGACCAAGTAAAAACCAAAAGCAAAGTTGCATTTAGGAAGAGATCAGGAGGTCATGACTTCTCTCTCATGATGACTTTTGCCAATGAATACATTCATTTGAGCCCAAGATAGAAATTTCAGGGTTTCAGCTCAGACTAGAAGTATTTCCTTGAGTTAACTCTGGGATAGAAATCTTACTCAAATTCATTCATTGCTGATTCAGCTGTTGCCATTCAAAAGGGGACCCGATTCTTATCTGATGTAAGTCAATGGATAGAAAATAACTTAATGCAAACCTCTGAGATGTGGGAAAGAAACCAAAGAGACTAATTTTAAGTTCCAGAACAATTAGCCATGAGTCCTTTGATTTCACTGGTTCTAATGTTACCGTTTCACTAATTAAAAGTGAATCTCTTGACTGAACATTTTTCATTGGACTATATTAAATGGATCTCTAAAATGTCTTATATCCCACTGGCCATACTATCTATACCCAATAATTTCCATATCCTGGCAGTTGGATATGGCGCCTCCAATTCTAGGCCTGTTAGTTACACATGTGGATCATGAACACACTTTTTTTTTTTTTTGTCATCAGATTCAACCCATTCATAAGCATTAGTTTATAGAAATCATGGCCACTGAGCTTTTTTATGTCCCAACTGGTTATTGGAAATGCTGTCTTCTCTACGTTTGAAACTTCTCTCTGACACTTATTAACTATATTTCAATTGAGGAAAGCATTTAGATTCTGTGAACCTCAGTTTCCTTCTAAAATAATTATAGGGTTAGACTAAATGTTCTCTCAAATTCTAAATCTAAGATCCTCTGATCTTTTGGGATGCTTTTTCTGTTGCTACAGCTCTTAGTTTCTTAAAGCTTATAAAAATATCACTAAATTTCCAGTGCTATTCTATTATATATTTGAATATAGGCCAAAGGAAAATTAAAGTAAATTTTTATGTCAATAAGACTTTCATTGTTCTTATTGGTGCTAGAATTGATGAATGAAAGGGCTTCTATAGTACCCTATAACCTCTGACCTAGGAAAACAGCCACAATAACAACAAAGAGAAAATTGTACATTTGAAATCTTAATGCTTGACTATAGCAATCATTTTGACCTATTAGTGAATTGGGCAAGGACCTAGCAGATTAGAAGTTTGTTTTGTGACATTTTGTTTCTAAATGAGCAATGATTATAACATTTCCCTCTTATTTCTACTGAAAAATCTAAGTCAACACATAGATTTCTACTTGTATCACCACCTTTGCAAAAATGGTTTCCTCTCATATTTCTCAACATGTGGCACTTCCTTAGCCTCCAGGGTAAATGTAAACTATTCAGCAGTATGAGGTTAAATGTCCTTTTTTCTCAATTAATGAAAATACAGTGTGTCTAACCACCTCTGAGGAGCTAATATCCTACTGGTGCAAGGTGACCTGGACATTTTCACTGAACATTTGGATTACTTGGTCAGGAAACATTTGACCCAAACTTACTTTAAATGAGCCATTCTTCGATTTCAGCTCTAACAGTGGCAGGAGCTTTCCTGCTACTGGTCTCTTGCTGTACTCCTTCCCAGGCAATATTGCTGGCACTTAACTTTTACTTGTGTCTAGTGGGTTCAAAGATCTATTTGCTCAGTAATTCATCATGCCTGGACTCTCATGGTTCCCTCCATTTCAGGAGCATCAAACCTGTTGCTAACTTAACAGCTATTGATCTGTCCCTCAGGTCTGGCAGGAAGGCACTGCCTGGGGAGGAAAGATATGAATGTCTCTGGTACATTACATCACTTTAACGTAAAAAGAAAGTTAAATACTCTGTGCTGTTTCTACCTTTGTGTGTTGCTGGGGTAGTGGAGGTGGAGCTGAGGATTTGTATTTATTAAAGACTCAGTGGATATCTCTGTTGGGGGAAGAACTTTTTTCAATTCTTCTTGTACTGGGGGGTGGGAAAGAGAGAGGGAATAAGCTTTTATTAAATGCCTATCATTTACTGGGCATCATGGTAAGCATTTTATGAATACTATCTCATTTGATATTTATAATTACTCTGAGGAGATGGTGATATTCCTTAGACCTAGCAAGAGTATTGTATTATAATACTATTCCCAAGGAGACCCTCCATTAGATAGCCTGCCCAACATTCGGTTTCTAAGTTACAAGAGGCTGTCTCATTTAGTTCAATGTTTATCTGGCCATGCGAGCATCTGTATTGAATTGCTTTTGCTTTCTTCTTTATTTTTTATTTATTTGAGTCTTTTTTTAAATTTATTTTATTTATATTTAGAGTCTTTGTTATCAGTTCATGGGTCCTGATGGAGGAAATGAAGGAGCTACAGCAGTAACATCATACACAGGTTTGGGAGGAAATTAGTGGGGAGGAGCCCAAGGTGGATGAGGTAATCAGTACAAATGAGATTAAGGAAATGTTGAGGATTTGAGAAAAAATTAAACAGTTTATTGAAAAGACATGCCCAGAAAAAGTTGCAACAGGTTGCGTGTTGGAGCTGTGTAATGATACTTGTTTCACTCATTATTGAAAGGTTCTGAAAGGGAGGAAGAAACAAACTTCCGTGGAAAGGTTTTTGTTGAAACGGCTTCTAAGTGAAATCAAGGAAAATGTGGCAAAATTCAGTGAAGAAAATGTTGATAATTAGGTAAAGTAAAAAATTAGCAATTAAGTATAGCAATAAAGTGACACATAAGTAATGTGTAAGGTCAGTTTTGTATTTAAATGTAGCGTTAAGTGTAGAGAGTAAGTTATGTTAAGCAATAGTACATGAAATGAAAACCTCCACCAACATCTTTGCCTGACCTTGAAAGTAAATAACATTTCATAGACAAGTTTATTTCTTATTATCTATATTCTTTCTTATTATCTATAAATATATTTATTTGTTATTTATAAAGTACATTTTCATATTTAAAAGCATAAATGTAAAACAAAAACTTCATGTGTTTTTTGGGGGCCAGAATGGATTAATTGCATTTACATTCATTTCAATGAGGAAATTTGATTTAACATGAGCAAATTGAGTTACAAGCTTGGCCATGAAACGAATTAAACTCGTGTGTCAAGGTACAATCATCACTATCAAATATTTGACCTTGGAAGGGAGTTGCAAACCACCATTTAATAGAATCCTTTTTTGGTAAATGCCTGGTCTGGGGCTTTTCAAGTAGCAAATGCTCAATAAAAATTTGTCAATGGAATTGAGGACAAGTTGTTTTTCAGAATCATCTATTGTCAGCATTATATGGAAATTGTGCTACTATCCACTCGCTTTTTTGTACCCTTTGGTAACTGTTCCAAATCTTTTTTTCTTTCCATAATCTCCCGACCTTACTCCCAAACTTCATATTTATAATAGACACTTTGTCTTTCTAATTTCCTAAAAACATTGATGTTATGTCAATGGCAGAACTTACATAACTTCCCTTTGCCTTCCTCAGAACTTCTCAGTATTATCAGCTATTCATTAATCCTTCCCAGTTTGCTGCCTACACTGGAAGATCAATCCTTGTACCTTTCTAAAGACAAACCAGTCTCCAAGATCTAGTTTTGGGAATCAGGATTCCTAAGCTAGCTTTCAGCCTCATTACACGCAATGGCTGTTGTTCAGCAATCAGACAATGAGGATTTGTTAAATGTCTAGTATGCATTAGGTATTGTGCTAGGTATTAGGTGCCCATCTTCTAATTGTCTATTTGTTCTGCAGAGGTGCAATATGGTTGAAATCCATGGAGCAGCATGATCTCAGAAGAATACAAATTTTATATGATTCCAAGAGCTTTGGAAAGACACATGGTAGGTATATGTAGATGACAGCATATTACCAGTTGTGACTTGTAGCCAATTACTCAACCATCAACAAATATTTATTAAGTGCCTACTATGTACTAAGTAGGTGTTGGAGATAAAAGTACATAGAGTGAAGCAATCCCTAAATTGTAATGTGTTCATACCCATTCTAATGGGAAAGACAATAAGTAAAGTAAGACATGAGGTCCTCGGTTGATAAAGCATTGCAGTGGGGCTGTGGGAGGGTTGAGAAGGGAAGAGAAGGTTTGTAATAGCTTCTGTAGGGAGTGAGTTGGGGAATTAATTAGGGGAGAATAAAAGAACTACCTTGCTATAGTAAAAGTCCAGTTGAGATTGTATAATATTAATTTATATTGTACCTAGTTGCCATAGTTGTGAGATTTTTTTCTGGCTCTTTTCAGCATCTGTTGAGTAGTAGTAGAGGAAGGAGATGGTCTCTAATCCCCTTCCAACCCTCTTAATTTACCTTGCATTAATTTTGTATATATCTTTACATATACATGCTTTTCCCCTACTGGAATGTAATCTCTCTCAGGGCAGAGATTGTCTTTGTATTCCCAGTACCTATCACAGCCATAACAACTACCTCTACTAGTAACTAATATTTATATTTTGGTTATTGTGCTAAACCCTTCACAATTATTATCATATTTGATCTTACAACAATCCTGGGAGGTAATTGTTATTATTTTCTCCTTTTTCAAGAATAGGAAACTGAGGTAGATAGAGGTCAAGTGACTTGGCCAGAGTCACACAGCTAGTAAATATTTGAGGCTGGATTTTGAATTTGGATCGTCTTGACTTTAGGCCCCAGTGGGGATTCTATTCACTCTGCCACCTAGCTGACTACTGATATTTTTATAGTGTTCAAAGGTTTATAAATTTCTTTAGATACATCATCTCATTTATTTCCCATGTCAACGGCATAAGGGAGATGCTATTATTATCCCCATTTCACAGGAAGCCTGAAACATAACAGACTCTTAATAAATGCATGATGACTGATTGCTTGATTTTCACTTCCTCATGAACTTTCTACAGATATGTTCAGGTTTCTCCAATCCTAAAAAATAAATAGATTTCTTTTGATCTTTCTACCCTATACAGGAACTAAACTTATCCTTCACTTCCCCTCAATGGCCAAAATTATTGAATAATTTTTCCACTTTCTCAGCACCTGCTCTCACCTTTAACCCTTGTGTCATGGTTTTCAAGCTTACTACTTTACTGAAGCATTTCCCTCCAAATAACAAATAACTTTTGCCAAATCCAGCATCCTTTTTTGTTTCATGGTCTTCCTCTTCTTTGATCTTGCTACAACATTCCACCCTGTTAGCCACCCCACCCTCTAGCTAGATAACATTTCCTTCCTTGGTTTTCAACATACCACACTTGTGTATTTCCTCCTGATTTTCTAATTATTCCTCCTCTGTTGCATCATTGAATTTTCTTGTGCTCTTTCTAACCCATTAAAGTGAATCTCCCCCAAAGTTCTGTCATGATAGATGTTTATTTAAAGAAGAGAACACTGGGTGGGAGTGGTGTATGATTACTGTCTTAAGTGTGAGATAGCTAATTATGCAAAAGAGTAATTTTGCTCATATGTCCTTGCCTCAAAGGGCAGAACTTGGCTTGTGTGGAAGATGTAGAGAGGTACATCTGGGCTTGGTAAAGGAAAAACTTCCTAAGAATTAGAGCTATCCATAAGTAGAATGGACTATGGGCAGTAAATATGGACTTTGATCACAGAATCCTAAAGTTCTCATTCCCCTACCTAAAGAGAGTCCACTTAGGAAAGGTTGTTAGCTATTATCACAACTAGAATGTCAGAAATCTTCACAGCTGACATTTATAGAGGCACAATGCTTTCCAAAGCACTGTCTGTAAATCCACTTTTATTGAAGCCCAGGTGACTACCCCACTGGATCCTATTGACTTACCTCCATTCTCCCATCGTTTTTATGTGAACAAGAACTAAATTTGGTGATCTGAGTCAGAACATGTACTTATACTGCACAGAAAGATGGAATCAGGGGACAGGGAGATGACTGTGAAGAAAGTGTGTACTGGTAACATGTACCTGCCCCCAAAAGTCACTTCTTTGAGGGCAGGAATTAGATTATCTTCTCTCTCTCTCTCTTCTCTCTCTCTCTCTCTCTCTCTCTCTCAGCCTCCTTTGCATGTAGCAGTGAGAGCTGTACAAATAACAAATGTCTGATGATGATGATAATGAAATTGATATTGGTGGTGTTAGTGGTGGTTGTGGTGGTAATGTTTTTATTCATTCCTTTTCCTGTCAAATTCTCTCCCCTTCTCTTCTTCCTAAGTCAACTGAGGGCTTCCTACCTTAGCCAAGAAGCACTTGCATACTGTCCTCATTAGAACCTTGGAGTCTATTTACAATCTATATTTGGTGTTCCCTTCCCATTCCCCATTTCTAGAAAACCATGCTTCTCTAATCTCTGTGATTACAACTTCCTGTGTGGGCTACTCTCCCTTTTCTCCAGAACAGTACCTCTCCCCTCATTCTTTCAGATCAGATCTAGCCCTATCTTCTTCCCTTCATTTCTACTGTGATGTCTAGATACCCACTCTCCTGTTAGCAGCCTTAGTAATCTTCCTCTCAAATTCTTTACATCTTGTTTTTAATGGGGCTTAGCTTTCTTTTAAAGGCATCACATCTACCAGCACTGTTTATATAACTTATGGCTCCTTCTATCCCACTCTATCCCCCATACACACGCAAAAACACAAAGGACTATTTTGAGTTGTTTTCCTGGCTTACTTTATCTCCTAGTGCCCCTACCTATCATTCAGTGATCACTTCTCCTTTCATCATTACATCCTCTTCATATTCTTGTTGATGTTATCTATGCTCACTTGTTCCCTTTCTTGATCACTTTAGTACTTGGATAACTGTCTCTTCTACCACTATCCCTGACCACTTAGAACATGCTACCCTCCCATGACATCAGACTCTAATCTACCAAGCACAGCAGTGTTCATAATCCTAGGTACCAGAGTCCCTCCAACCCCAACCATTGATTAATTGAACTTGCCTGAAATTCATCAACCTAATAGTCCTAGATTCATTATAATTTGTCTGCTTCAATAAGGTCTTTCTTTTTCCAGTTGAAATCTAGTTAGCATAACTTTACTTTTTATATATAAAAAGAAATATTGGTTCTTATTCTTTAGCTTTTTCCCCCTGAAAACTTTCATAATCTTTGCATCCCCTTCAGTTCAATTGCCACTTTCTCTGTTTTCCCTGTCAGGATGTTCTTACCATTTTATAGACAAGGTAACCTACCTGGCCTCATGGGCTTTCCATTTGTCATGTCATCATGGCCTACAAAAGATAAACCTTCAATATCATTTCTTAGTATATGCTTTTATGCAAATATTTTAATTCCAATTTTTTTTGCTTTTGCAGAATCTCTGCAAACAGAGGGTCTTAAAGAAACCTGCAGTCTTAGAAATCAAAGTTAGAAATGGAAATACATGAAAAATTAGAAAGTAAAAAGAAAATCAATAACTTTCTAATTGCTTTGTTATGCTAAATATTTAGCATAGCTAAAAAATACCTATGAGCAAACAACCAAATTTTCAGGCTGTCATCTGAGTGATTATATTTTATAAAGTGTCTTTCTCTTTATATACTGATTAAAGATCCCTAATCTCTTTGCAGCTATTCAAGGGTAATACCTTTTCATCCCTAAACAGTGACTCTAGAATTTCTTTTGACGAACAATTACACATCATGAGTTCTAACTCCCCACACCAGTATTAGTTTAGAAATAATTCAGAAATGTCAGGGAATTTGGTCCAGCAGTTATGCTAATACTAATAATTACATGACCCTAAATGTAACTTTCCCATCCTCTCTGTTCATCTCCAAGCACGTGTTACCAGTTTCTCAAAGTCATGAATTTATCTTTAATGTATGAAACATTTTCTTAAAAACTCTTGCCACAAGAGCCAGCTTTCAAGAGAGAAAATGGAGTACACATTCATTGGGCTGTGAAATGTGAAGATCTATTCGACTCCATTAACTACAGAATATACATCATCCTCTAACACACTGGACAATGAATGGCTCTGTATGGAGCAGTGCATGTCCAAATTACCGTAAGATGAACACTTTTGTAAAGGTTAGACGCTGCAGATACCAGTTTACATATTTGAGCTGAAAGGTACCACTGAAGCTAATCTTACAAGTCTTTCACAGACAAAATTCTCATCTATTCCAGCAGGGACCACACAAGTTTTAGGAATATTCTTGTTATAGTCACTGTTCAGAACTTGTATTTCTAAGGTGGGGAATGGGGAAAAAAGCAACCTATTTATAATTTTTATAAGAAATATTTCAAACTGATTCAGTTGTACAAATGTGAATGAATGGTCTATAGTGCAAATATGGTGTCATATACAAATATGGTGACACAAAAACAAAACACAAACTAGTCCCTGCCATCAGGGAATTAAGCTAAGGTGCTTTTAAAACATTTCAAAGATTAATTAATCTTAATGAAATCTGTCAATATCTATCCAGTACCTTGGTCACTGAGAATATTAGCTTTTAGCAAAGTCTTCTAGATAGCATAATAGAATGAGTGTGGTATTTGGAGTCAAAGTTGGAGTTTGAAATTAGATCTCTAGAACTCCAAGCCCAGCCTTCTATCCATCTAGCATGAGCATGGACAAAGTGATGCCAAACTAAAACAGAAATGGGCCACTAAATATACATAAAGATGAATCCTTATCATAGCATAAGTCGTGTTTTAGCATTTTCTATATTGTATTTTATTTTTATCTATTTGATTAAAGATTCCCCCCTTTAAATTTTAATCTGAGTCCAGATACCCTTAGGAATATTGCTGGTGGCCCCTTTCAATGATGATTTGACCCCTCTGGGATAGCAGATAGAAAATTCTGGCCATGAACTGAGGATGCCTGGTTCAAATTCTACATCTGAGCCTTACTAGCCAATTTCTCTAAGCAAGGCACTTCTTAACTCTCTGAGCATCATTTTGTTGAGGGAGTCAACATAATTTGGTGGAAAAAGAATAGGACTTGGAGAACATGTGTCCTGCCAAGGTTTGACTTTAAATGCAACACTTAAAATGAAGGACTTGGCTTCTAAGGTCCCTTTCAACTCTATATGCATGAACGTTTGGTCTGGGTTCTTTTCCCAAGCAGCTAGATGGCATCTGGGCCAAGAGTCAGGAAGACCTGAATTTGAATTTGGCCTTCGACATTACTACCATTAGCAGGTCACTTAACCTCTGCTGGTCTTAGTTTCCTCAACGTTAATATTAGAATAATAACAGCATCTGCCTCACAGAGTTGTCCTAAGGATCAAATGAGTTCATGCTTAACACAGTGCCCCCATGAATGCTAGAATATTCATTCATTCAATTAATATTTATTGGGCACCTACTATATACTATGCAACATGTGAAGTACTAGGATACAAAAAGAAGCCAAAGCTAGTTCCCACCCTCAAAGAGTTTACAATCTAATTATGGAGATAAGATGCAAACAAATATATACAAAGCAAGCCATATCCAGGATAAATGGGAACTAATCAACAGAATGAAGGCTTTGGAATTAAGAGGAATTGGGGAAGACTTTCCATAGGAGGTGAGATTTTAGTTGGCACTTAAAGGAAGCCAGGGAGGTTAAAAGGTAGCAAGGAGGAGGGAGAGTATTTCAGGCATGGGAGGCAGCCAGAGATAATCTCTAGAAGATATGGGAGACTTATTCAGTATATAAAGGGGTGGATCAGAAAGAATGCTAGGCTTGTATTCAAACATGGTTCAAGTGCTGTCTCTGCCACTCTCTTGTATTATGCCTTAAAGAGATCCTCCACATCATCGAACCTCAACGTTGGCATCTATAAGGTAAAAGGTGATGTACATGACATATATATGATGTGTCATATAGTTATTGTAATGGTCAAATAATTCAATATATATAAAAGCATCTTGTGCCCCAAAGTGCTATGTAAGCATGGTTTGTGGTCATTGTTATCATTACTAGTCTTACTCCTGCTATTATTACTAATATTATTAAGTAACAGGGATTCAATGAAGGTTTGGACTCCAATGAATATTTTGCAAAGAGAGCTTTTAAAATAATAGCTTGAAATGGAGGAGAGAGGTATCGGCAGCATAAGGATAAATTAGGAAGTTATTATAATAGACTATTCTAATGTGGTTAAGACCTAGATTAAGACAGTGGCAGTAGGAATGAAAGGGATGGGGATGGGGCAAGCATTTGTTATCTCATTTGAAACTTACAACAATCCAGGGAGGGAAGTCTTATTATTATGCTTGTTTTATAGTTGACAAAACTGAGAAAATGAAAGATAGGTGACTTGTCCAGGATCATATTGCTAATAATTATCTAAGGCTGGATTTGAACTCAGGTGTTTTTTGCCACCAGACCCAGAGCTCTGTCTATTGTATCCTTGGCCAGAAGGAAGGGATGGAGGATGTAAGAATCATTAAAAAAGGAGAATTGACATGACTGCTAGCTTATGAATTCCTTTTAAGTAGGGATTATATCCTAATCATAGGATTTAGAACTAAAAGGGGCCTTTGAGAACATACACCTTTTTATTATATAAATCAGAGGATCATAGATGTAGAGGTAGAAGGGATCTGAGGTATCCTACACTCTAAACCCCTCATGTTGTAGATGAGGACAACTAAAGCCTACTGCTGTGTTGACGAACCGATGGCACGTGTTTTGGGGGAAGGGCTGCTCCCTCCCCTCTTCACATGCACCAGAGGACATTTCTCACATGGCCCACCCCTCTGCCCAGCAACCTAATGGGAGCACCTCCTCCCTCCCCTGTCTGGGGTAAGGCAGGGGCTCACATGCTGTGTGAAGGTTGCAGTTTGGATACTTGGTCACTAAAAGTTTCACCATCACTGGCCTAGAGAATGAGATCACATATATAGTAAGCATCAGCTGCAGGATAGGATCCCAGATTCTCTAACTCAAAATCCATTAGTCTTTCTACAATAACATTTATGGCAGCTCTGCTTTGCTTTGATAACCATGGTGCCATTCCCCACCACCCTCACCTTTACCAGATCCTCCAGGATAAACTGATTACCTGAAATCTCATCACCATACAGAATGCCTCAGGTTGTGATATTCAATCCCTTTTCCACTCACCTTCTCTGTCAGAGCATTAAACTCTTCTCAAAGCTTTCCTTTATGGAAGACTCAAAACCTTCCAGGTAACTCACTTCTCAATCAGCCATTTTGCTTGACTTTGACTTCATGGAAAACCAAGTTTCTATGTTGTATGTCCCTTGGTACCTCATTACCTTTTCAGCTTCCTTTTATGTACTGTTTTCCCTTAGTATATGGTAAGCTCCTCAAGGGCAGGAATTGCCTCTTTCTGGCTTTTGTGTTCATAACTATGTTATTTAGCACATAGTATTGAATGAATGTTTCATTCATTCATCTTTTACTTGAAAAGCTCCAGTGAGGAGGAACCAACTACCTCCATTTCACTTTGGGATGACTCTAATCATAAGGAATTGTTCAGTTATAACACATGTGTGTGTACACACATATATACATGCATATATATATATATATATATCCATGTCTATTTATTGTATGTTTGTATATAGACAGATAAAGATATAAGTACATATTTTTAGACAAGAGAAAATATTGCATAATGCGTAGAACTCTAAACTTGAAGCTGGGAAGAATTGGATTCAAGTCCTGCATTTGACAAATAATGACCTTGTGTCCCTAATCAAATCCTTTAACCTTTCAGGCTTTGGGTGACTGACAGTAAGTTGCATACAAGGTCTCAATATACATTAGTAAATGGAGTTTCCCTTCCTGAGAATTCCAATATGAATGAGATCTTCCAACTTTATTCTATGAATTATTGCTCAGTATTGGCAAAAGAGATGGGCTTTGATAAAAGCAGGCAAAGAGGCTACATCTTTGTCATATTTTTATTTTATTTTTTGTGCCTGACTTCTCTGTCATAGACTTAAAATTTTAAATTTATTCAGATTATATACCAATACAATTTTTAATAATTGTTTTCAGATTTTTGCGATCTATGTTCCTTCTCTTCATCATATCCCTCCTTTTCCAATACAGCAGGTAATATGATACAAGTTGTATATACATTATCATGCAATACATATTTCCATATTTATCATGTGAAAGAAGACACATATTGCTTACACTAGAGAAAAAATTATGGAGGAAATAAAGTGAAGAATGATATGTTTGAATCTGCATTCAGACTATATCAATTCCTTCTGTGGTGATGAATATCTTTTTTCATCATGTGTCCATTGTAGCTGTCCTGGATCCTTGCACTGTTGATAATAATTGTCATTCACAGTTGATTATTGTAGTTATTGCTGTTACTATGCACAACATTCTCCTGGTTCTGCTCACTTCAATTTGCATCACTTTAAGTCTTTCCAGGTTTTTTTTTGTGATTGTCTTGTTCATCATTTCGTATGGTGCAATATTATTCTATTATCATTATATGCCTTTGTAATCATTTAAAGCAAAAGTACAATATGGTTAGTTATGGAAGCATGGGTATCCGATGGGAGTTATTAGAGATAGGTATAAAAGCTAGATTTTTTATTTCATTAGTATAAATATCTTCCAGGTGGGACAACTTCTAGAGGCTGGCACTTATTCTTCAATTTGTACTTTTAGAGAGTTGCCTGGGAGCAATGCCTTGACCAGAGTCACACAATCAGTATATATGCCAGTAGTGGGACTTGAACATGAGGTTTCATGGCTTTAAGGTCAAGAAGATTTATCTACTATGAAATCTGATATAATATTTTTCAATCAATTTATAATCTATTAAGTGATTGATATGTGCCAGGTATTGCAAATTTGGTGAGTCTCACCCATGAGCATGATGCATTGAGTCTTTTATAAGAAAGGGTGATCTGTGTAAAAGCTTAAGTTGTTTCTTAGAACATTTCTCCAGTACTACCTGAGCTTCACTTTACCTTTCATGAGCTAGAAGTAAAAGTCCATCACATCCACCTCCTTTTATCTTCAAGTGACTTAACAACTAAACCACTCCTGACACATGAGAATCTACTTAGAAAAATTCTATATCCTGATTTAATAATCAATTCCAGTTTTTGAAGTATACTATCTGGAAAGTCATGTTTTAACTGCCTCATGCTCTACTTTAGCTCATTTCCTATTATTCAGACTTCTAGAGATTGAGGAAAACTGATCTTTGTCTAAATAATCCTTAATATACCTTAGAGTCTCCATAGCCTTTTCCCTCTCTTGGTTAAATAATCCTATTTCCTTGACCTTTTCTAAAAATGTCAGTCTCTAAGACCACTAATTGCCATTATGGCTGATATATGATGTTTATATTCTCTGTACATATCTCATGTCTGTAGACTATAAAGTTGGGGACAATTATTTAGTAAGATTTGAACTGTGTATTCTATAATTTGCATTAAATTAAATCTTGTTTTATTTTGAACTCTCATTAAATGCATCCTAGTTCTAAAGAACACACACATACTATCTATATATCTATAGAGTACTTTTAAAGCCTTTTTTTAAAATCAAATTATACCATTTCTCTAATGAGGGAGGGAAAGGAATGAGTTGACAGAGTATTTTAAGGGAACAAGCAAACAAATGAATAGCATTTAAAAATATTGTTTATTTTTTGGGTTACATTTTGAATTTCAAGTTGTCTTCTTTCCCTCCTGATCTCACTTTCAAGAAACAAATATGCATAGCAGCATTTTTATAATAAGAAAGAAATAGAAAAAAGTTGATGCCCATTGATTGGAGAATGGTGAAGCAAAATGTGGGTGTATATGAATGTAATGGATTATTTATGTGCTGTAAGCAATAGCCAATGTGATAAATACAGAAAAGTGTGGAAAGAGCTACATGAACTGATGTAGAGTGAAATGCTCCAAGAGCCAAGAAAGCAATACACAGAGTGACTACAAAAATATAAACAAAAAGAATCACACTTGAAAACTAAAAAATGAAGGTGGCAAAATTATAAAGAACAAGCTTGGCTCTAAAGAAATATGAAAAGACGGTATTATTCTACCCCTTGGCAGAAGTGGAAAATTCATAGTATTCCACTTATTTTGTCATTCATTCACTAAACATTTATTAAAGACCTACTATGTTCCATGTATTATGTCAAGTTTTTCGAGACATTTATATAAAAATCAGTTCTATTGACTTTTTCTTTTTCTTTTTTGTCTGTCTTTAAAAATATTATTTTCTAAATGAGATGGCTCTTTAGGAGGAAAATAGGGTTGCTTGGTTAATTATAGTGATACAGAAAACAAAAGCCATCAATAAAATCTTCTTTAAAACAAAAGTAAAAAAATATGCATTTTGACTGAGATTCACTTGTATTCCCTCATGAGCAATTCATGCCTTGTTTCTCATTATACTCACTTGAACACAGAATTGACTAAGCATTTTTTTTCTGGAAACCTTTCTTCCTCACTTCTACCCTCATTTTCTACTCATATTCTATAAAAATTCAAAATAGAATCTCTTCTTGTCGTTCTACTGAGCTACTTAATTTATTTGGTAAATGTTTCATATTTTGTTAAAACATGACCAAACCACATAAGAAATGACAGCAAGTATTACTTTAGACATATATACATTCAAGAGAATAAGGAAAATGAAGGCTCAGAAGATGCTTTGTCATCAGCATTAAAAGAACATATTGATACTTTTTTAAAGGGAGAAAATACCTAACAGCTGTTGGCAGCTGCCTTTCTCTGCCACCTTTCTCAGAACAACTGTTTGCTCTTCAACTCAGATGGCCCCCAAATCTAACACATACTGGGCACTGTTCATTTGATTTAATTACAGAGCTGCTTTCAGCTACTTGAAACTTAAGGAGAAAGAAAAAAATAGGCATTAGAAATAAAAGAATGTGTGTTTCCCATTGTGCAGGAAATCTGTGATTCTTCTACATCTTAGATCACTAAAAACATAAAAATATTTTTGATCAAGCAAAGGCAATTGTGAATTAATAGACAAAATGTCCATTAAAACTCTTTTTTTAAGGATTGCAGTTCTTAAGAGACATTGTCTTGGCCTCAGAAGCCTTAATATCAAGGGTGTCACTGTTGTTGGAAGAAGCCTATCCAATGGATAAGGAAGAAAGGGCTCAGAAGATGTTGTCAAAGATACAGCTGACATAACCTTATGACACAATCAATATTGCTCACCTGCGTGGCTTATTTTATGTTTGAGATGTCAAGTAGCTTTCATAACCTGAAGAGGGAGGAATTGAATTTGGAAGGACCCGGAAAGGCCTTGTGCAGGAAATGATTTTAGATCTTCATTTTAAAGGAAATCAAGTATCATATGTAAATAAGTGCAAATAAATATATAAATAAGTGCAAAGGTGTAGATATAGGAGATGGAATGAAATGTTATGAGGAAAAGCAAAAAGGCCAAAAAGGCCTGGCATGTGGAAGAAGGATTAATTCTTTGCACCACATTTAAGAAGACCATTGATTAGCTGAAGAAGAGCAACCAGAATACTGAAGGACCTCAAATTCCTGCTATATAAGATTGTTAGAAGGTTAAAACTATAAGATCTTAAATATCAGTTCACAATTTGGTCTTCTAGTTCTTGGATTGAACATGGAGAGCAAAACAACAGCAATATCAGGAAACAGAAATACTTTCTCATCCACAGGTGCTGGTTGCATCACCATGGTTATCTGTTTGAGATGCTTGTTTCTTTGCCTAAGTCAGGGGTTGGTAACCTTTTTGGCCATGAGAGCCATAAATGCCACATTTTTTAAAATGTAATTTCGTACAGTGCTCACAGTGCGCACTCCTGTAACAGCGCCTGAAAAAAAATTGACTTTATGGCTCCTGCAGAAAGAGCCATATTTGGCCCTCAAAAGAGCCAGATATGGCTCAAAAGCCATACATTGCCGACCCCTGGCCTAAATTAAGAAGCAAATGCAGATTTCTTGCGGAGAGCCACACAACTCATAAATACAGGCAGAGAGAAAGAAAAAAGACTCGAGTAACCAGATTCCTCAGAGTTTCATTGTTTTGCTACAAAAAGGCTTCTCCAGTCTCTTTTGCTCTGTCTATTAATTTATTTTTATAGTATACAGGCCAGTTTAGAGAACACTCCTCTCCATCCCATTGTTTTCTATTTTGCTTTTTTTTTTTAACAGCTTCTATCAAATGAGAAAAAGACTGATACCCACATTAGAATTATGGGTAGCAGCTGTTGTCTCAGTGCCCTTATAGCTCAGCTGTCCTATCTCTTTGATAACAGTATGGGAAATATGCAAACAAATTCTAACTTGCAAATTCACCCTTTTCTCTGTATTTAGATTGGTTCCTGCACAGAGATGGGTCATAATCTTCTCTCCATTCCCACACAAATGGACCTGTTAAGCTTCTGGTTAAATGTATATGGCGCTATTTCACCCCAGAGTAGCAGTCACAGAGATCTTGTCTTAATAATGCCCTAAAATGCATAAACTTTTACAAATTTAAGTTGAATTGATTCAAGTTGAAATGGACATCTAAAAATTGAATAGCTGCTTTTTTTAGCTAATAAAGCTCCCCATAAAATGAGGAAAATATAAAAAAATCTATATCTATTCTGTTAGTGGAATATCTGATTGGAAAAAATGTACCTTCAATTCAGCAACTTTTCCCTCTACCACCATTTGAATTATTACAATTCCTTGGTACTTCAATCAATTATCTTAATGGACATGTATCATTTGTGTGGGGTCAGGGTTTTCCCATACTGCAGATTGGTGTGGGATAATAATTTTTCTTTGTTAGTGCAGCAGAGCTAATTAACTACTTCCTGTTAATGTTTGATTGAATTTGGTAAAGCTATAGTTCAAATAAATGGAGGTGTCATGGCTGACCCTAAGTGAGGTCAATATTTAAGCATACCATTGAATGGAGCAGCTCAATGGGTCCCCTTCTTCACTGGTGATGAGCTAATTAACTATATTTTTCCCTCAAGGTTTAAAATTTCTGAAGTTTTAGTTCCACAGTGCTGTTATTAAATGTTTATTAAAATTTTTACTTCCTGAACATGTTTATATACCTGTGACGCATTTGCTGTACCAGAACCAAGTAGAACTGTTTTCTCTTTATAGATTAAGTAGGTGATTTCTACAGAACTTTTACCGATTTTTCTTTCAAAATGTTATTAAATCGGGGGTGACTGGTGATTATGTTTCCATTTGTCATTATGTCACTTTATTTCAGTGTTGTCATGTGAATAATAGGCAATCAGGATTGAAAGTTTTTCACCCAAATTGCAGCCCTCTAGATGTGACAATTAAATTAATTACAAATCTAGAATAAACAGTTTTTAATCACATAAAACAGTTCTGCCACATTATACACAATTTTGTTATGATGTAAATCTCAAGCTTGTGGAATATTTTTTAAAAAATAAATAAAGCCATCACATACACAAAGCTCTTGCTTACCCCTCATTAATAAGCAGATGCACCAAAAAGAATGTGCCCCAAACAGCTGTGCCTGCTCATATTCATTTTATTTTTTAATTTTAATATTAACAATTTGACAGTCTAAATAATACTTAGTTCTAATTTTTTTCTATTAGGAACAGTAGGACCATCTAAACAATCTAAATGGATGCTATTCAAGTGTAAGTGGTTTGACAACAGAGGAAACAAAATGGCTGAGTCTCAGAGGAAGTTCCAAATGGAATAAGACTTCAGTATCTAAGCGAGCTGGTTCACAAAATGAGTTACCCAGCAGTTACCGGATGCTCAGAGTTTGTACTGAATTCTCCACAGGGTGAGGAAAATCAGAGTAAATACTAGATAGGGAGCAACTAGAAGGCTCAAGCTCAATGGATAGAGTGCTAAGCCGTGAGATGGGAAGTTCTAAGTTCAAATCTGGTCTCAGACACTTTCTAGTTGTGTGATCCCGGCCAAGACACATAACCCCAATTGTCTAGCTCTTACCATTCTTTTGCCTTGGAACTGATACTTGGTATTCAATTCTAAGAAAGAAGGTAAGGCTTTAAAAAAATACTAACTTGTCTCAAGGGATCATAAAATTAGAAATGGAAAGAATCTCAGAGACAAGTAAGTCCATTTTACAGATGAGGAAACTCCAGTGCTAAAAGGTAAAAATGACTTACCCTGGGTCACACGAATGGATTATGGTAGAACCAAGTCTTAAAATCAGAATTTCTGCCTCCAAACCTGGCATTCTTTCTATTGGACCTCATTTGAGAAAGGCAAACCCACCGACTAGTACTAAAAGAGAAGGAAATCTTATATCCTTACAATCAAGCTATACTTCCTACCTGTGAAATCTTTGGCAAGACTTGCCCTTGGATCATAATTTCTCCTGCAAAATGAAGGCATACATTAACATGGTAAATGAGATCTCTTCAGGTTCTTTTTATGGTTCCATGATTTTAGGATGATTATTCCCTAATTCCATACCTATTTCTCCACTTAGTAACTCCTTTTATTCTATCTGTTGTGCTGCCCTTTTCATTCATTCTTAATCTCATAAATCTTTCTAGTTTGGGGCTTTTAATGTAATTTCTCTCAGTCTTTTATTTCTAAAGGATCTCTTTACTTCCAAAGAGCTACTTTCAAGGCCATTTGGAAAGGCAGTATGATTGCATGGTAAAGAGACCTGCTTTGGATGTCAAGAAGACCTGGATTCAAATCTTGCCTCTAGCAAATACTGCTTGACCATAAGCAGGAACCACTTAAATGCATATCCCTCCCCAACCAGCCAGATTTAATGCTGGTTACTATTATAGACTAGTTCAGTGATGGGCAAACTTTTTAAAGAGGGGGCCAAAGGAAAGGAAATGTTCATCTGTGAGTCTGTTTCTAAGGCAACTCTTTCAAAGTTTCATTGTATTGTATCCTACTCATTGTATTCGTCAGATTACGAATAATGTAGCACAGCCAGATAGAACATTTCAGGGGGCTGCATCTGGCCAGCAGGCCGTAGTTTGCCCAACACTGGAGTGGTTCATAATCTGCATTGGAGGAAGGTGTTCCCACACCAAGAGTTCCTTATCTAAAGTGCTCCTCTTCCCCCACAAAAGTTCTAAAAATATTATTTTTCGTTCGTGCTTGCTCATTCATTTGTTTTCTCTCTGAATTTGCTGCCCTCCCTTAATCCTTCCCTCCTTTCTTCCTTTTTCCTTCCTTCCTGGAAATGATCATTTCTTTTAGCCTTCCTCAGATAAAATAATTTCAGAGCTATGTTTGGTGGCAGTAAGTACTAGACTTTAAGAAATACAATTCCAAAACCATGAGTTGCAACTCTTGAGATGACAGATTCTATGACTTCCCTGCTTCATCTTACCCCCTGGCCAAATCTTATTAGGCTGTCAATAAAAAAGGCCTCAAGGAGCCTTCTACACTCCCCAGTTTGTTCCTTGATTGCCTCACAATGATCAGCAGATGATTAATGGAGCAATTCATATAGATTGAAGTACTTTTTCATTTTTCATTCATTCAAAAATTTAGTTCCAGGAGGGACTTAAGAGATCTTATTTTTCTGGAAACTAATTTTGATTATGGCTATATCCATCTAGAGCTAGAAGGAATCTTAGAAACCCTCTAGTCTGACTTCATTTTACAAAAGGAGAAATTGAGCCTCAGAGATTAAGTGATTCATCCAAGTTCATAGGGGTCGAAGATTTTTAATTCATCTCATGACTGAAAGTTCATTTCTCTTCCTATTCTTCAAAGCTGTCTCTTGTCCTTAGAACTGAAAGTCCCTACTCATAGTATTGTTCACTTGTTTCAGTCCCATCTGAGTCTTTGTGAGCTTATTTGGGTTTTTCTTCGCAGATCCTGGAATGGTTTGCCATTTCTCTTTCCAGCTCATTTTGCAGATGAGGAACTGTTACAAACAGCATTAAAGGGCTTGTTTGTTCAGGGTCACACAGTTTGGAAGTATCTGAATCTAGATTGAAATTCAGAAAGATGAGTCAACCTGACTCTAGGTCTGGTATTCTATCCACTGTGCCATCTAGCTAATCTTCCTACCTAAAATTGAAAAAAGGAAAGAAAAACAGATAAAGAAGTGACATCAAAAATAAGGATTATGTTGCATCTATTTTCCAGAGTAGCTTGTTAATGGCACCTGTAAAACCCAGTGGAAATATGCGTTGGCTACAGGGGAATGGGGGATTTGGGGGGTGGAGGGGAGAAAAAGAATATATATCATGGAACTATGGAAATTTTTTTTAAAAAAATAAAAAGAATTAAAAAAAGAATGACATAAAAACATAAAAAATAGCTTGTTAGTGGTTTTCTTTCTCTAAATACTCAATACATATTAATTTCTGGTTTTTAACACTGTCTGTGATAATAGAAGAATCATACTAGGTAAGAATCCAGATGGTTTTCTTTAACAAAAAAAAATAGAAGAAGAAAGAGAGAATCATGGCTTTTAAACTTGCCCACAAATTAAACCCAGATAAGTGTAAAACTACTCTTTCTCATTAATCCTACTGAAAACAAGCTCTGATTTTTGCTTTTAGTTTTAAAACATATACGTTTTGGTGCTCATTTACTTAGCAACAATAATTTGAGGGAGGAGGAGAGTGATTACTGTAAGATGTAAGTCATATTGGAAAGCTTGATAATTTCTCCTTGTCCCAGAGAAGTTTGTCCAAAAGACCAAGGGAACCTTTAAGTCATGGGATAATAATATCAAATGTCAATTTTTCCAGAGTTTATTGCACTATTGTTATCTGTGCAACCCACATGGTG
This sequence comes from Gracilinanus agilis, assembly GCF_016433145.1. Lineage (NCBI taxonomy): Eukaryota > Metazoa > Chordata > Mammalia > Didelphimorphia > Didelphidae > Gracilinanus > Gracilinanus agilis. Next base: position 533,593,425 of record NC_058131.1, read on the forward strand.
TTCTGCCTGTGCCTTAAGTATGTGCGAATACATCATTATGTCTCTGTGCAAACTAACAGAGGATAACAAAAACTCAGCCTTATACCAACATAATTCTACTGATCTCCACAGTTATCTCCAGTTCATACTAATCAGAACCCTCTAAAATCATCTCATCAATTTTTTTTATTAATAATATTCTATTACATTCATATAACACAATGTCTTTAGTCATTCCCCAACTAAGAGACAATCTAAGGTACCCCCCTTTGGTTCTAGTTATTTTCCCCTTTTAATTTCCTCTTTGGGATTAGTAAATTTATTTTATTTGTGACTATTTCTTCCCTGGTATTATCCTTTCTCTTATCCAAACTCCACCATTTATTATTTCCATATAAAGTTTGATGCATTTCTATACCAAATAATATGTAAGTGAGCATGTTCTGCCTCCTCTGTCCATTTTTACCTCATAGGACTATATATATATATATCTTTTGTGGGTAAATTATTCTTGGCTGTAAGTCTAAATCTTTCGACTTTTGGAATACTCTATTCTAGTATCACCTCTCATTTTTGGTAGAAGCTCCTATGTCTTCTGTGAACTTCATTGTATTTTTTTAGTATTAGAACCTCTCCTTTCTAAATGCCTGGGAATTCTGGATTTTGACTTTGATATTCCTGGGAATTTTCATTTGGGACTTCTTTCAGGAGGTACTCAAGGTATTTTCTTATTTTTATTTTGACCATTGATTCATATAGAAATAAGTATTTTTAAACAACTTCTTGGAAAATGACATCAATTTTTTTAAAAAAAAGAAATAAATGGTCAGGCAGTCCAATGATTCTTAACCTACCTTTATTTTAATCCTCAGGTCAGTTGTTTTCAATATTGGATATCTTACATTTTTTTCCAATTTGTCAATATTTTAATTTTATTCTAATATTTCTTACTTTCTATATAGTCATTGACTTCTCTTTGGTCTCTAGTTTTCAGGGATTCTATCTTTTTTGGTAAGATCTCCAGTATCCTCTTCTAAGTTTATTTGTTTTCCTTCTAGTTCTTATTTTTAGAGGTTCATTTCATTTTTTATCTATTGCTTCACTTCTTCTGGATATTCCTGTTGGCCTTAGAAAAATCAATTTCTTTTCCTCTGAGTTTCTACTTACCGTCGTTGTTGTGTTAGATTATTATGGAGTTGAATACATTTTAGTACTCTGGAGTTTTCTTTGCTTTATTCATTTCTTTAGCATTAGTTCCTGCATTGGTGATAATTTATTTATTTATTTGTTAATATTTGTTTTTATTTTTTGCCAAGGCTAAGTTCTGTCTCTTGCTGAAGTTTTGAGTGGGGTGATCAGTCCAAATTTGTCTTTTTCTAGGTTTCTTGGATTCTTGCTCTGACCTCCACCTCTCAGCATTAAGCCTTATTGAATCTTTAAGATTCAGACTGCTATATCTTCATGACCTTCTCTGGTTCTTAATTTGGAATATTAGGAACCTTAGAACTCCTGGTTCTGGGCTGGCACTGCTGCAACTTTCCACAAAGTCACAATGCTTGGGCTTCCTGATCACCCTAGGGTTTTTCAAAGGAGCCTTCTAGTCTTGCTGCCTCTGAATCTAGAGTCTGGCAGGCTACTGTAATAATTAGATTAAATCTACACTGCCCATCTTTAGATTTAATCACCAAAGGTGAAAACATCTCCATTTTGGGGAGGTCTGTAACCCACTTGTGCTAGAGTGAGTAACAAATCAGAAATTACTGATTGACTCCTGGGCAGTCCTAAGAGAAGCATCTGTTGTGATTGGACACACAAACTAGGAAAAAGGCACATGAAGTAAAACATAAGTGACCCCTTTAAAAAGAGAGAGTTGAGTGAGTCAGGGGCTCTTCTGGTTCATGGAGGAGTACAGGCTGAAGACCCTGAGACTTGGTGAAACTGTTCTTAAATCTTCCTTTGGAAATCCACATGGTGAGTATAAAGACTGAATCTTCCTAAACTTCTCTTAAGGAACTTCCCTTTTAATAGAGACTTTGCTTCATTCGCCTCTGGTCACCCCCACCCCCTGCCCTTGGCCCTTGGGGCCTCTGGCCCTCTGAGTTTCTGGCCTTGAGTTAATTAGATCTAACCAGATTAACTAGGGAATCAGAGTGAATTACCTACCGTGTTAGATTCTTATTTCCTTATTTCTTCTTCCTCTTCTCAATTGTAAATAAATGTTCATAAAAGTCAATTTTGACTTGAGGTTATTCCTTAATTGTGGATTTTCCCCTGGCAACCAATCTTTTTATATTTACCCAATAAAACCCCCTTTTCCCATTACATTACACATGTCTAAGTTGTGTAGTCCTGGCATTTGCTTTCCTTAGAAAGATTTGTTGTGGGGAGGGAATAGAGATTTATCTATTGTCTCTGGCTTCTGGCAACTTTCTGTGCAGCTTTGGGGTATAAAAAAGTCACTTAAAATATTCTCTAATTGTATTTCTTAATCATTAGTCAGTCTGTCACAAATTTCTGGATTTTTCTGGAGCTGATATATGTGATGGCATGGAGTCTTTGCAGCTTGCAACTTGATCAGGCAACCATGTTGGTAAGAAGTTCTCTGTCCTGGATTTTTGTCCTGAAATTTCTTCATTCTTCTTGTTTCACTTCTCTTTGCACTCCAATCCATAATTTTTCTTTTTGAAAATGACTATTCACATCAGTTTTCTATTTATATGGCTTATTATTGCCTACCAAATAAAGTTCAAGAATCTTAACTTGGTATTCAAAGACTTTTTTGGTCTGTAACTACCTTATAAGTTCATGCTTATTTTATAATATTTCACTCCTTATCCTCTTCACTTAAGCTAAATTGGGTCTATTTTCCATTTATTGTCTGGCTTTTAAAACCCTTATGACCTATCCTCTTGATACCTATAAAACATTAAAAGAAGTAGAGGAAGATTTTCTAGACTTTACTCCCTTCCACATAATATATGATCCAATGACATTGGCTTCCTTTCTTTTCCTTACATTAAACACTCTTGTCTCCTGACCCATGCATCTTCAGTACCTATTTCTTCTGTCTAAAACCTCCTCCTTCTTTGCTTCTGTCCTTACCTCCTTCTTCTAGTTTCCCTGCCTTTCTTTGAGTCCCAGATAACACCTTCCTTTTTGCAACAAGTTTTTCCCAGTTCTTCTCAAATATTACTCTCTCTCTCTCTCTCTCTCTCTCTCTCTCTCTCTCTCTCTCTCTATCTATCTATCTATCTCTTTCTCTCTCCATATTTGTATATATGTCTTTCAACCACATAATTGTTTGAATGTTGTCTATCCTATTAGGATGTGAGCTCCTTGAAGGACTCTATTACAAAAAATGATTAATATGGAAATAGGACTTGAGTGATAATATAAACCAGTGAAACCATTTGTCAACTCTGGGAGGGGGGAGAGAAGAGGGAAGGGAGATAAGAATCATGGGATCATGGAAAAAATTTATAATAAAATAAAAATAAAAATAGAAACATCTAGGTCCAGTGGTAAGACAAAAGTCAAGATGATTGGTGATGGCCCAGGATGCATTGTCTGACTTTGGCATCTTTAATGCCTGACCAAGCTCTGAGTGCCCCAGAGATACCGTTTTAGCTGCTTCCATGACCATTAGAATGAATTGTTTTTATCCCCCTATTCAGTCAGAGGATGTCTTCACGTTCTTAAGGTAGATCTCCCCTCTCACTCTTCAGTGGGTTTCAAGCCTGTCAGTTCCCCCAACCAAGGTGTGGTTACTATACATTGTCCATGTCAGAATTGGACAAACAGTGAACACCAAAGGTGGATGAACAGCCTTGAAAATAGCTTGGCAAGCCCTCACAGCAAAGGTTAATGCTAAGTGCTGGTTATCTTAAGAGAGCAGAAAGAGATAAGACTGGTATCAGATGATGTAAGGTTTTGAATGCCAGGTTAAGTAGTTAGGACAATATTTATTAGGTAATAGGGACATCATTATAGTTTATTTGACAGGACAGATTTGATCAAATCTGATTGTTACTTTTGCGAAATGAATCTGGCATGATTGGAGGGAAGCAATTCTGACATTGGTAGCCATTGCAATTTATATATAAGGAAAATGAGAAGCATAGAGATTCATTGACTTGCCCAAGGTCTTAAAAGGTGGTTTAGTAGCAAAGTTAGGATTCAAACTTAGGTATTGTGACTCCAGTTATAGTGGTCATTATGTTGTATCTTTAGAAGGCAAATAAGCTACTATTGTAGTAATCTATTCATCAGGTCATAAAGGTTAGAGTACAGGATTGCAGCAATCTGTACATGAGAAATTAAAGATTAAGAGGCAGCTGGGTAGCTCAGTGAATTGAGAGCCAGGCCTAAAGATAAGAGGTACTTTGTTCAAATCTGGCCTTAGACACTTCCCAGCTGTGTGACCCTGGGCAAGTCACTTGACCCCCATTGCCGAACGCTTACCATTCTTCTGCCTGGAACCAATACACAGTATTGACTCCAAGACAGAAGGTAAGGGTTTAAAAAATAATAATAATAAAATGAATTTTAAAAAAGAAAGTAAGGGTTAGATGATGAATTAAGGTCATCACAGTGAGGAAGGGTAAAGGGGAAATCGTTTAGATAGACATTTTCCTAACCTTTTGTGTGAAAAGAAATGGAACAAGAGAGCAGAAAGTTCTTCATGAAGAAACCATTTGTATTGTTTCAGTATTAGTTTCTTCACCATCTTTTTCAAAGGAAATCCAAATCAATTCAATTTCCTATGAAAATAAATATAGGAACAAATCTAACTCAACCTTTGTTCTCTAATTGAATGCTTTTGCCAAGTATAACTCAACTTGGAACTTGAAAACTATTTGACCAAATAGCAAGGAGGATGCATCTGTCTGTCTGTCCTCTTTCATTTCAAAAAGATAAGCTATATGTTACTACTGTATACCTAAAGTTTGTCCTGAATTAAACCTCTTCCACTAACAGAAAGACTATAAAGCACTAACAAAAATAATATTGGTTACAATTCAAGGATGGAAAAGAATTCTCTCTGAGAATGGCAACCTTGTTCAGCGGGTTTGGTCCTTTATGAAATGCTAGATTTAAAGGTATTTCAAAGATGTCAGGAATATCTGGAATTTTTTATTATTATTATAGTCATAGATGATTATCTGTGTTCTGATCCATCAAAAAGCTTTTAAGTTATTTTCTTGAGATTTCCTCTTTTACATTATGAATCTTTTCAATTTGTTCTCAAATTCCTTTATTCACTTTTACTCTCTCCCTTACCCATTTCATTTCAATTTTAGGCTGTCTCTGTCTGTCTGTCAGCCTGCCTCTTTCTTGACATCTTTCTGTCTCACCTGTATCTTCTTGATGTTGAGATCCTTCAGGTTCCTTCCCTGCCTCTGTCTTGACATCTTTCTGACTCACCTGAATTTGCTTGATGTTGAGATCCTTCAGCATCCTTACCTGACTCCCTAAAAAGATAGAAACCAATTCAAAAGTCACCTAGAGGTTGTTCAAAATATTTTCATATTTAGTATATCATAAGCAGGTTTTTCTGCCTCCCTAACTAAAAGATAAGAACCATTACAATGTTCACCTGTGACATAGCACATATAGTTATTCTGTGGAATACTAGATAATTCCAAGCAGGCTTCAGATGGACCTACTATCCAACTTCAAGAAACCAATGTTATAGTATCATTTGATAGTGAAAACAGGCTAAATCACATGGAATGTAAACAAAGGCCTATCTCCATTAGATTTCTCTTCCTTAAGTGAAACTTTCATGGAAACAGATCATTTTCCTCACTCACACCTCATCTTAAAAAGCAATACAAACGGTAAAAATTGGACATTGGGCTATTGCCTACTATTAAGTAAGATCTCTAACAACCTTCTCTCTTTACCTGGATTCTCTTAACATGGAAGCAAAAACAATCTTTTATTTGAAATATATACTTCTTGTGGTATTTTTGAGGCAAGTTCCACCCGAATCAACTTGTGTTGTACTGAAATATCCCTACAGAGATAAATGTTTAACTGGACCAATTTGGTAGAAGGAAATGCAATATAAATGTGTCTCTATCTAGACTACAAAGATCTCTTTCTAATATAGAGCCAGAGCTACTGGGCAACTTCCTGGAAGTCAATGAATGGTTTGTATAGCCATACAACTTTGATTAAGGTACACACAGGAAAAACACAAATACATTCTTTTTTATAAAAGTCAAAATTGGAAGACAGGAAGGGTAGTGTGGCATAAGGGGAAGACACCCAAAAGATGGATGAATGTGAAGGAAGTAAATTAGATTTAAAATGACTATTGGAATATATGCATTATACAAAAGATCATGAAATGCATTTCATCTGACATATTATACAATGAGCTACAAGAACATCTGAAACTGATAGAAACATGTAGTATCTCATGTATAATTCTTACAATAAAGATTACAGTATGACACGCCAGATAATGCTTCCTACTAGTTTCTATTAACCAGAAGGTCATTAACAGAATATGAACATATTAGTTATTGGGGCTTTAAGCTATTTTTACTATGTTTAAGGCCTCAAAGATCTTTCTAAGCTCTGTAAACTTCTTTAGAAAATAAATGGTCTATAATAGAACTTTACAATATAGCATACAATCCTCTTTTGACTCCAATTCATCCTTTGCTCTGCTGTCAGAGTGATCTCCCTAAAGCACAGGTCTGGTCATATTTTGCCACACATCCCACTCAAGTCAATAAACTCCAAGGACTCCAGAATTAAATGTAAAATCTTCTATTTGACATTTAAAGCCCTTCACAACCTATCCCTCTAACTTCCCAGACTTTTTACATCTTACTTCCCTTCTCCCCATACTCTGTGATCCAGTGGCAATAGCCTCCTTGTTATTTCTTGAGCAAAATATTCCATCTCCCCAATTCTAGCACTTTTACTAGCTTAGTCTTTTAGTCTTAACTCCTTCCCCTACCTTTCCTGGCTTCCTTCAAGTTCAGTAAAATCCCACCTTCCACAGAAAACTCTTCTTGATAGCCTTTAATTCTAGTGGCTTTCCTCTGTTAATTAAATCCAATTTACTTAGTTTTTGCTTTGTTTGAATAGGGTTATTTGTACACTCTTCTATTAGACTGTGAGCTCCTTGAGAGTAGGGAGCATCTTTTCCTCAAACTCAGAGTTGTTTTAAATTGTGTTTCTCTAATCAAAGTGATTTTCTTTGATTTCTTCATCTGAAAACTGCCTACTCATGTCCCTTGATCATTTTTCAATTGAAGAATGACTTAGATTCTTATTTTTTCTTTTTTTTAAATTTTATTTATTTATTAAAGATATTTTTCCATGTTTACATGATTCATTTGCTTTCCCTCCCCTCTTCCCTTCCCTGATCCCAGACCAACAAGCAATTCCACAGGGTTGTACAAATGTTGTCACTTGATACCTATTTCCATATTATTCATTTTTGCTATAGAGCAATTTTTTAAAGACCTAAACCCCAAATCACACACACACACACACACATGTATGTATATATGTGATGAGTAATGTCATGCATTTGCTTTTGCTTTTGTATTTCTACTCCCATAGGTCTTTCTCTAAATGTGAATAGCATTCATTTACATAAGTCCTTCAGGAGTGTCCTGGCTAGTTGTGTTTCTACTAGTAGCAAAGTTCATTATATTGGATTTTTCCACAATGTTTTACTTTCTGTGCACAATGTTCTTCTGGTTCTACTCATTTCACTCTGCATCAGTTCACTGAGGTTCTCCCAGTTCATATGGAGAGCTTCCAGATCATCAATCCTTACAATATTATTCCATCACTGTCATATACCACAATTTGTTCAGTCATTCCCCAATCGAGGGACACCCTCTCATTTACCAATTTTTTGCCATTACAAAGAATGCAGCAAGACTTGGATTCCTTTTTTGTTTTTTAAGCCCTTACCTTACATCATAGAATCAATACTATGAATTGGTTCTAAGGCAAAAGAGCAGTAAGGGCTAGGCAATGTGGGGTTAAGTGACTTGCCCAGGGTCACACAGCTAGGAAGTGTCTGAGGCCAGATTTAAGCCCTGGAACTTTCATCTCTAGGCCTGGCTCTCAATCCACTGAGTCATCCAACTGCCCCCAAGACTTGAATTTTTATCAATTTCACTTAGATCTTCATATATTTGAGAAATGAGATGTTTAACAGAGAAATTTGTTATAAAACTTTTCCCAGTGTGTTGTTTCCCTCCTAATATTGGTTATAATGGTTCTGTTTGTGCAAAACTTTTTTTAATTTAATATAATCAAAATTATTCTTTTTTCATCTTATAATGTTCTCTATCTCTTGTTTTGACATAAAATCTTCCCTCCTCCATAGATATGACAGGTAAAATATTCTATGTTCCTCTAATTTACTTGTAATATCACTCTTTAAATCATCTACCCATTTTGGTCTTATCTTGATATAGGATATCAGATATTGATCTAAATCTTATTTTTGCTACATTGTTTTCCAATTTTCCCAGCAGTTTTTGTTAAATAATGATTTTTGATCCCCAAAGCTGGGATCTTTGGGTTTATGAAACACTATATTGCAGAGACCATTTACCCCTAATATATTCCACTGATCCCCCTTCTATTTCTTAGCCACTTCCAGAATGTTTTCATGGTTATTGCTTGAATGTACAATTTAATATCTGGTACTGCTAGCCCTTCACATTTTTTTCATTAGTTCCCTTGATATTCTTGATCTTTTGTTCTTCCAGATGAGTTTTGTTATTATTTTTCCACTTCTATAAAATAGTTTTTTGGTAGTTTAATTGGTATGTCACTGAATAAGTAAATTAATTTAGGTAGAATTGTAAATTTGTATTATATTACCTTGGCCTACCCATAAGCAATTAATATTTTTCCAGTTATTTAGGTATAACTTTATTTGTGTGAAAAATGTTGTTTTAATTGTGTTCATATAATTCCTATATTTGTCTTGGCAAATAGATTCCCAAGTATTTTATGTTGTCTAGAGTGATTTTAAATGGCATTTCTCTTTTTAACTCTTTGTTGCTGGGTTTTGTTGGAAATGTATAGAAATGCTGGTGTTTCATGTGTTTTTATTTTGTATGTAGCAACTTTACTAAAGTTATTAATTATTTCAACCAGTTTTTTTTAGTTGATTTTATGGGATTCTCTAAAATATCATCCAGAAAAATACTTTAGTTTCCTCATTGCCTACTTTAATTCCATCAATTTCTCTTTCTAATCTAATTGCTAAAGCTAGCATTTCTAGTACAATATTAAATAATAGTGTTGATAATGGGCAGCCTTACTTCACTCCTGATCTTATTGGGAAGTATCCTAATTTATCACCTTTGCCAATGCTACTGGCTGATGGCTTTAAATAAATATTACTAATTATTTTAAGGAAAGGCCCTTTTATTCCTATACTTTCTTGTGTTTTAATAAGAATGGGTGTTGTATAATGACAAAGGTCTTTTCTGCATCTATTAAGATAATCATGTGATTTCTGTTAGTTTGATTATTGATAGGGTCAATTATGCTTCCTAACATTAAACCAGCTTTATCTTTCTTGTATAAATCTCACCTGATCATAGTGAATAAACCTCATGATATATTGTTATAGTCTCTTTGCTAGTATTTTTTAAAATATTTTTTCATCAATGTTCATTAAGTAAATTTGTCTGTAATTTTCTTTCTCTGTTTTTAGTCTCCCTGGCTTAGGTATCAGCACCATATTTGTGTCATAAAAAGAATTTGGTAGGACTCTTTCTTTACTTATTTTGTCAATAGTTAATATAGTATTGGGATTAATTATTCTTTAAATGTATGATTGAATTCCCTTGTGAGTCCATATGGTCATGGGAATATTTTCTTAGGGAGCTCATTAATGACTTATTCAATTTTTTTTTTCTGAGATGGGATAATATAAGTATTCTATTTCCTTTTTTGCTAATCTAGACACTTTATATTTTTGTAAATATCCATCCATTTTATCTAGATTATCAGATTTATTGTTATATAATTGAGCAAAATAGCTCCTAATGATTGCTTTAATTTCTTATTCATTGGAAGTTATATCACTCTTTCCATTTTTTATACTGGTAATTTGATTCTCTTCTTTCCGTTTTTATATCAAATTAACCATTATTCTATATATTTTACTTGTTTTTTTTTCCACAGAACCAACTCCTAGTCTTATTTATTAGTTCAATAGTCCTTTTCCTTCTTTTTTAAAATAATTTCTCCTTTGATTTTTGAGTTTTACAATTAAGTCTTTATTTGAGGATTTTAATTTGTTCTTTTTCTAGTTTTTAAATTGCATATCAAGTTCATCTATATGCTTTTTCTTTATTTTATTAATAAAAACATTCAGGGATATAAATTTTCCCAAGTACTGCTCTGACTTTATCCTATAAATTTTGATATGTTGTCTCCTCATTGCCATTTCCTTTAATGAAATCAGTGGTTGTTTCTATGATTTGCTCTTTTAGAATATTTAACTTCTGATTAATTTTTAATTTGTCTTTCCATGAACTCTTATTGACTATAATGTTTTTTACATTATGATCTGAAAGAGCTACAGTTTTAATTTCAACTTTCCTGCAGTTGGTTGTGAAGTTTTTATGCCATAGTACATGATCAATTTTTGTTCATGTACCAGAAATTTTTGTGTATGTGCTGCTGAAAAGAAGGTGTATTCCTTTTTATCCCTATTCAATTTTCTCCAGATATCTATTAAATCTATTTTTTCTAAAATTTCATTTACTTCCTTTACTTCTTATTTATTTTTTGGTTAGATTTGTCTAGTTCTAAAAGGGGAAGATTAATATCCCCCACTCATAGATTTTCCTGTCTATTTCTACTTCAAGCTTTATTGGTTTCTCCTTTAAAAATCTGAATGACATATCATTTGGTGCATATATATTAAGTATTGATATTACTTCATTGTCTATACTACCACTTATCAAGATGTAATTACCTTATCTCTTTTAATCAGATCTATTTTTGCTTTAGCTTTGTCTGAGATTATGTCTGCTACTCCTGCTTTTTTTTTAATCTCAGTCAAAGCCCAATAATTTCTGAACCATCACCTTACCTTTACTCTGTGCTGTCTACCTGACTCAAATGTATTTCTTATAAACAACATATGATAGGATTCTGGTTTTTAATCCACTCTGCTGCTTCCATTTAGTGGGTAAGCTCATCCCATTTACATTCACAATTATGATTACCATCTTGTTTTCCTCTTTTCATCCTGACCTTTCTCCTTTCACTCTGTCCCTCCATACCAGTTTTTTTGCTTTTAATCACTATTCCCATTCCTTCTCCCTTATATTACTCTCCTTCCCACCACTACCCTTTTTCTTGTTTTTTACTTCTCTATAGGGTAAGATGGGATTCTGTACTTCAATGAATCTGGTTGTTATTCCCTTTCTGAGTCAATTCCAATGGAAGTAAGGCTTAAGTATTACCCATCCATCCTCATTCTCCCCTCCAGTGTAATAGCTTTCCCTAACCCCATGCCTCTTTATGTGATATCATTTATCCCATTTTGCTTCTCTCTTCCCAGTTCTCTAAATGCAATCTTCTTTTTCATCCCCTTACTTTTTTTGCATATCATCCTAAACAGCTTACTACCACATCCTCCATTTGTGTATATTTCTAACTACTCCAATAATAATAAAATTTTTAGTTAAAAAATTCATTTTTCCCTTTAAGAATATAAACAATTCAACCTTATAGAGGCCTTTAATTTTTTCTCTTTCTTATTTACCTTTTTATGCTTCTCTTGAATTTTGTATTTGAACATCAAATTTTCTGTTTAAGTCTGGTCTTTTCTTTAGGAATGCTTGGAAATTTTCTGTTTTATTAAATGACTATATTTTCCCCTGAAAGAATATAGTCAGTTTAGATAAATAGGTAATTCTTGGTTTTAAACCTAGTTCATTTGCCTTCTGGAATATCATATTCCAAGCCTTTTGATCCTTCAATGTGGAAGCTGCCAGTTCCTGTGTACTCCTGACTAGGGCACCATGATTTTTGAATTATTTCTTTCTGGCATTTTCAGTATTTTCTCCTTGGCCTGGGAGCTCTCGAACTTGGATATAATAGTCCTGAGAGTTGTCATTCAGGGATTTATTGCAGAAGGTCACACTGTGGACTCTTTCCATTTCTATTTTACCCTCTTGTTCAAGAATATCAAGGCAGTTTTCTTTTATAATTTCTCATAATATGATGTCTAGACTTTTTTTTATCATGACTTTCAATTAGTCCAATAATTCTTAAATTGTCTCTTCTAGATCTATTATCTAGGTCTGTTGTTTTTTCAATGAAATATTAAATATCTTCTATTTTTTCCTTTTTTAAAATTTTGTTTTATTGTTTTTTGTTGTCTTATGAAACCATTAGTTTCTATTTGGCCAATTCTAATTTTTAAAGAATGAATTTCTTCTATGACTTTTTGATCCTTCTTTTCTATTTGTTCTATTCCACTTTTCATGGAACACTTTTCTCTTTTTTTTCATTGCAGGCTTGAAAGGACCAAGAGCTACAGACTTCAGGACTTCACTTCAGACTGATGCTGGGGCTTGGGAATTTAAGGGTTGGGTGTGGGGTGCTCTATTGTTGGTGTAGGCAGGGTCCCAGAATTCCAAATTTGGCCTCTGTCCAAGTTCAGAACCAGACACAATAGTTGGCTAGTGGTTGGCCAGCATTCCTCTGTGCGCAGTTTTACTTCTGATTCCCCATTACCCATGAAAATTAATACCCTCTGACTACCTTTAAAGTTTTTTTTTCTGCAGAAGAGCCCTGCCTCCCCCTCTCATGTTGGTTTTTGACACCTGTCATTTTGAAGTAATTTTTAAAAATTGGTCTAGAAGGATTCTCAGAGCAGTTTCAGCTTTTGCTGTTAATAAGTCACAATCTTGGCTCCCAGAACATCTTTTATAATCTTAACTAGTAACATTTGAAGGAACTGCGATATCATGACTATGTGTTACCCCCAAAGAAATGGAATCAGTAGGTGGATGTTATACAGAAACATTTTTTTCAATATAAAGAAGGGATTCCCTAAAACTAAAGCCTTGTTAGGTTATACTTTTTCTCTCACCAGAAGATTTCAAGCAGAGACTACATAAATACTTTAAAGAATATTATTATATAAAAGAATCGTGCTTCATATAAGGGCATATCTCCTATTTTACTTGAACTAGATATCTACCTTAGAAACCATTTCCTTTAAGAAATACCAATGGAATTCATGAAAAACAAACTCAGTGAAACAGATCCCATGAGGGTGGATGGTTTCCCTATAGAATTCTCAACAATTTCATGATCATTCCACTTTTTACAACCACCATTATTGTGCAGAGGATATTTAACCTCTATAATTGTGGCATATATATTATAGCCTTCTGCCTTTCCTCTAAGACTTTCTTTGGCAAGTATTGTAAATTACCCAAATGTTCAAATATAGGAGAAAAGGACCTACTTGTACAAAAATATTTATAGTAGTTATTCTTGTGGTGGCAAAGAACTAGAAACTGAAGGAATGTCCATCAATTAGGAAATAACTGAACAAGTTCTGGTATATTATTGTAATGGGATACTATTATGCCATAAGAAATGACAAACAAGACCATCACAAAAAAATCTTGAAAAACTGTTATAAAGAAGTGTGTAATCTTAGTTAAGGGAGGGATAAATGTGATAAGGTAAGATTGGAGGAGGAATGAAGGGAAAACTTATATGAAATGATGCAAAGTAAAGTGAGCAGAACCAACCAACTTGTTCTTGAGACAAGTGAGTTTTATAGTTATAAGACTCTGAGATATATTGAGAAAATTTCTGGGTTTGTTCCATAGATCAAAACAAGTATGAAAAAGGGCAAAGTTCTCCCTCTGGAATTCTGAGTCCCCTTCTACAATCCAAAGCATATATTGTCACCAGGAACATTATTATTTTTTCCCCTGCTAAAAGTTGAATTGTTCTCCAGTTCTAGGGCTAACTATAATGGCAGAAAAGATGGTCAACAAACTATTGCTATTAGGGAAATATTTACTTACATAATACTAACATGATTTAAATCCTAGTGTTATCAAAATACTTTTTTCACATCATTTGACAGCTGAAATTAAACAAATCCTATTCAAGTATGGAGCTAATAGAAGGTTTACGACATGTGTCATTAGCACCATCCATATAAGGCAACAGAAAATATGAGGTGTGGATTTTAAAAATATGATAAAGTGAGAGTACTGTTAGATGCACAGAGAAAGGTGTGACTTCAGGCCAGGCATTTTCTTATTATAATCAAAGTGCTTCTATCTTATTTTACTAAAATAATCAGCATTGTGTGGTTTGAGATGACATCTTTCAAATTATTTTATCAAGTAAAAAAACCCCACAAATATCACTTGAAATATGTTTTAACTATCATGTCATTTTAATGTAACATACAGCATAAAAGATTGCTTTATAAAAGGCTGCTAAACATTTTATATTCAGGTACATCACAGGTAGAAAGAAAACATCATAACTTTATTATCATTATATATTTTTAGCCCTTTACCACTTTTGCTTCATGTTTTTTGAATACATGATTAGAAGCCCCTTAGAAATGAGGGATTACATTTTTAACTGGCTAAATGTCACATAAAGTATGGTGTTATGTCCATGGAAAAACTCTTTTTAAAATGTTACTTAAAATTAACATAGGAAGACCTAAAAGATCATTGGCTATGCTAAAGTCAGCTACTGATTTATTGAGTGCCCTTTTCCAAATTTTATTGTCATATTTCCTTTCACACAAATACTTTCTTAAGCATGCTACTTTCTAGAAAAAATGCCTCTTCTGTGACTCTCTAGTCATCAATATGTTCTCCTATCTAGCCTATGCCTCCAACCCTATACTCCAACTCCAACCTCAAGAATTCTGGATTTCTGATTAATGAGTATACACACTATATCTAGTCCCTGTCCTCACCCACCATCCTAGTACTGATCTCTGGTCATCATTATACCATGATATCATAAATGTACCTTTATCCTCATCCCCTCCTACTTTCCTATCTCTAGGTTTAGATAGCAATCAAATCAATATTATTCTTTCTCGAAGTGACAAGTTAATCAATTGTCCTTTGGCTACACTCAACATTCCTATGGTTTCTTACTCCAAAACACCCCCTGACCTGGTCTAGTACTTACCTCTGTTATCTTTCCATATAAATTCCTAGAGGGCAAAGACTGTCTCAATTTTTATATGTATATGTTGTTTTTATATGCATACATAGTGAGCTCTTAATACTTTTTTATTTGATCATTCATTCACTTTATTGTTGATGATTTCAACTCAGTTTAGAGATAGAAGTGTCAAATAGAAATTAAAAACATATTTATGAGTGTCACAATAAATGTCATATCTGAGGTCCTCTCAGTGATATCTTTAAGATGGAGAGTCACAGAGCTGCTTAATCTGCTAGGTAGCTAAAGGCTAAAGTTGAACTAAAATTCATCATAGATTTGTTCTCATACCATATTTAATACTGACTTGTACCTTGTTTCATAGCCATGACCAAAGAAACATGTGCTTGTATGCATACATATATATGTAAAAATCAATATATTCTCTAGTTGATTTCTTTGGGGATTCATATATCCACATGTTGTTTAGTCATTTTTCAGGCATGTCCCACTCTGACCCCCTTTAGGATTTTCTTGGCAAAGATATCAGAGTGGTTTGCCATTCCTTTTCCATCCTATTTTATAGAGGAGGAAGTAAGGCAAATAGTGTTAAGTGACTTGCCGTCAGTTAAACAGTTAGCATCTGGATCTAAATTTGAACCCAGGAAGAGTTCTATTCCATCTAATTGTCCATACAACCACATATTATATATATATATTTGACCATGAAATGAGAAAAGATGCTCAGATCACAGAAACAATAAGCCTCACTTCTATAATATATGCTGAAAACTTCTCTGGATCTTTCTGTGTTAATACTTAAGAGTAGGATTTTGTGGCCATTCTCAAAATAAATCACCAACATCAACTTGTGTATAAGAAATGTCATAAAAGTCATCTAGCACACTGGAAGTAAATTGTTTGGGAAAAGAGCTAAACTAGTCCTGGAGTAGAAGAGAAGAATAACAGATAGATATCTTAAATTCTTTATTAACAACTATGAAATGGAAGGCACCTGGAAGGACAATAGATACATCTTCATTGAAGAATTTATGGAAGAACCCAGGAAAAAAAATTTCATGAGCTGAGAAAGTGTTAATGAGTTCAGATCTGGACTAGTGAAGAAATTAACCACATTGATGAATTTAACATTCCTTAAAGTTTTGGAAAATATTAGACAAATGCATTAAACAGGCCTTATTATTTGTTCCTAAAATGTCTCCACTCCCCGTTGAACATTTTTAGAAACTTCTTTTACAAGAAACTTACATTATGCAAGAAAATAAATTCACACGTTGGCCATGCCTTAAAAGTATGTGTAATTCTGCCTTTTAAGTCTATTATTTCTCTAAAATTAGGTGAGTGACATGATTCATCTTTAGTCCTCTGAACTCAGGGTATATCATTGCATTGATCAAAGTTCTAAAGTGTTTGAAAGCTATTTTTCTCTAAAATGTTGTCATCATTGTGTAAATTGCTTTCCTAGTTCTATGCACTTTGCTCTTCATTCCCTCTGAAATTGTTCATTTAATAGTTTTGTGTGGTATAATAATATTCCATTATGGTTATATATCATAATTGCTTAACTTTATTAAGTGGACAAGTTCCTTACTAGGCTATTAAAACATAAGTAGCTAGAAATATTTTTGTTCATGTGGGTCTTTTTCCTCTTTGTTCTCTTTGGGGTAAGGGCCTAGTACAGTTATTACATGATTAAAGGTGTACAGAACTTAGTAATAGTTTTGGCATACTTCAAAATTGTTTGTCAAAATGATTGGACAAATGCACAACTCCATCAACAATGCCATGTATGCCTGTTGATCTAGTTCCTCCAATAGTTCTCATTTTCCTCTTTTGTTATTTTTGCCAATCTGTTGTCCATGGGTTATGATTTCAGAGATGCTTTAATTTTCATTGCCTAATTATTAGGGATTTATACCATTTTTATATGGTTTTTGATAACTTGGATTTTTTTCCTTTGAAAACTTTGTTGATATCTTTTGACTATCTACTGGGGAATGATTTTAGTCTAATAAATTTGAATCAATACATTATGTTTTGGAAATGAGGAATTTATCATAGAAACTTGCTAGAAAAAATTATTTCTAGTTAATGCTTTCCCTTTTAAAAATTTGTTGGGGAAAACCCTTTAAATCCTATGTGATAAAAATTGTCTATGTTGTTTTCTGTGATTCAGTCACTTGTATAACCATTAATTCTTCTACACCAATATACCTGAAAAGTAATCTAACCCAGAGATATATAAGGAGAACATTTATAATGTATATGGTATGTAATAGGCATTGTGCTTAATATTGGGGATTTACATAAAAGAACAGAAGATAACTCTTGCCCTCAAGAAGTATATACTCTAATAGAGGAAGATACTTAGAAAACATTGGCAGAGGAGTTGAGTCATCTCTGGGGCAGAGTGAGGCAAAACAGCCAGTGTAGAGGTAGATTAGCCCTAAGAATGAACCAAAAAAGAAATTAATAACCTGATGGAGGTAACACAAAATATAATCACTTCTGGCAGGGACTAACCAAAGAATAAGTAAACCTCAGGGTGAAATTATCTTCAGTGAGTCAACGAATTCTGTGAGAAGGTAGAACAAAGTGTTTAGTAAGTTAGAAGCAATATGAGAAGAATCTAGGACTTCCACTCATATGGTGTATCTGCACAAAGGGCTCTCCAAATATTGGAGGTATTATTTCTAATAAATAATTCTCTGTTCCTCTAATTTGCTTATGATGTTATCTTTTATGTCTGTCATGTATATGTTTGGAATTTTTCTTGATATACAGTGTGAAAGCTAGTCTATACCTAAATTCTGACAACCTATTTTT
The DNA here is from genome assembly GCF_016433145.1 of Gracilinanus agilis. NCBI lineage: Eukaryota > Metazoa > Chordata > Mammalia > Didelphimorphia > Didelphidae > Gracilinanus > Gracilinanus agilis. Next base: position 533,611,440 of record NC_058131.1, read on the forward strand.
CAGTTTTCTGAGGGTTTTTGTTTTGTTTTGTTTTTGTCAAATAGCCCTTACTCTTTTAACTAGTCTTTGGATTAATTGAATGCCAGGCTTCTCTTTGTATTTGTTTCTTTATGTTGTATAGCTACTTTGTTCCTAACTTGTGCACCTAATCAATCTTTTACTTTTTTAACCAGTGCCAAATCATTTTAATAATTGCTTCTTGGAAGTATAATTTGAGGTTTAATTCTTATGTATCCTCTTTCTTGTGCCTTTTAAAAATTATTACTCTAGAAATTCTTGATCTCTTTTTCTTTCAGAAGAATTGTTATTTTTATAGCTCTATAAAATAATCCTTTGGTCATTATGCCACTGCATTAGTAAACACATTTAAGTAATATCATTTTAGTTATATTGACTCAACTGATAAACAATTAATATTTCTATTAGATCTGTGTTTCTGCAAAGAATGTTTTATAGTTGGATTCACATAGTCCCTGAATGTGTATCTTGGTATGTTTTATACCTTTTGTAGTTATTTTGAACGGATTTCCTTTTTCTAGGTCTATTTAATGAGTTTTGTTGATAATATGCAAAAATGCTGATTATTTTTGTGAGTTTATTTTGTATCATGCACATTTTCATGTTATTATTTTAATTTATTTTATTGATTCTTTAGAATTTTCCAAATAAATCACCTCTTCTACAAGAAACTGGGGGTTTTGATTCTTCACTTAGTCCCTTAATTTCTCTTTCTTACCTTATTAATATAGCTATTATTTTTTTTAACATTTATTAATATACATTTTTAACATGGTTACCTGATTCATGCTCCTCCTATCCCCTTCACCCCCACCCCCCCCAACCCCCCCGCA
>NC_058131.1:533612690-533705190 GCF_016433145.1 Gracilinanus agilis
CCCCCCACCCATGGCCGATGCGCATTTCCACTAGTTTTGTCATGTGTCCTTGATCAAGCCCAATTTCCAAATTGTTGGTAGTTGCATTGGTGTGGTAGTTTCGAGTCCACACCCTCAATCACCTCCACCCGGACCCTTGCCTTCAAGCAGTTGTTTTTCTTATATGTTTCCTCTCCTGCAGTCCTTCCTCTGAATGTGGGCAGCTTTCTTTACCATAAATCCCTCAGAATTGTCCTGGGTCATTGTATTGCTGCTGGTACAGAGGTCCATTACATTCAATTTTACCACAGTATATCAGTCTCTGTGTACAATGTTCTTCTGGCTTATAGCTATTATTTTTAAGACTGTTATAGTACAATGATGATAATAGGCATCCTTGCCTTGCCCCCTGGTGTTCTCAGACCTCCATTTGGTGGAGAGGTACAGATTGGATGCCCTTCATTCCCTTCATTGTCTACTCTTGACATTTCAAACTTCAGAACCAAGTTTCAGCTATTGTCTTATCTTTTAATTCCTCTTTGTTTCTGGGCTTTCATCTTCTGGAGTATTCAACTATCGCTAAAGCCTTCTCAATCTGGAATATTCCCCTACCAAGCTAGCTTTCTTCTCCTATTAGAGAATTCCTACCGAGTCCTGTATTTTATTTCCAGTCTATCAACCTTCATTTTCTTCTTGGATCTACTCTTGATTTTCTGGATTTTTACATAATTCCACAGACATCTCCATTATCCTATCCTTCCTGACTTTTCAATTCCCTTTTATACATTGCTTTCTCTTATTAGAATGCTTTAGCAAGAATTGTTATTCTTCTTGTTTGTCTTTGTTTCTTCAACATTTAGCACAGTAAGTGTTACCTAATAAAGACTTAATAAATGCTTTTTTCCTTCTTTCTTGCTACATTTTATCTATCACATATATTGTTTTATCTTTGTTTCATATAGATATTGCATATGATATAACCAAAAGATCAACTTTTCCCCCAACTTCTAAGTTTTTTTTTAACAGAAGCCAATATTGAATTTTGTCAAAAGACTTTTCAATATCTTACTTTTAAAAACTCTTTAATGTTTAGCTTAATTAAAAAAACTATATTCTCATATCTATTTCTGTCTCTAATCTGTTGCAATATGTTGTTTTGGTTGAAGTATATGAAGAAAATCAAGCCTCAAAGAGATATGTAGAGGGGAAAGGGAGATATATTTCACTTGTTGGGTAATGTTTTACTATATTATGAAAATAATTTGGACCTTGAGGATCCCTAAAAGATCTTGGGGACCACAAAGGGCCTGTGGATAGCACTTTAACATCAGCTGCTCCATTGATATAATCATGTGTTTTCTATTGTTTATTATTAAAATTATTTACTATATTTATAGTCTTCCTTATGTTGAACTACTCCTACATTGTTCATAATCTTTCTAATATTCTGTTGTAGTTTTTACACTAATATATTATTTAAAATTTGGCATGAATGTCCAGTAGGGACATTGGTCTATACTTTTTGTTCTCTACTTTGTCTCTCCCTGGTTTAAACATCAAGACAATATTTACATCATATGGATTTCCCCCTCTTTCTCTCATTGAAAATAATTTGTTCAATTTTGGAATTAGTCTTTGAATTTTAGATGAAATTATAAAACTGTCTGATTCTAGGGTTTTTTTTCCTTTTGGGAGTTGATTTATGTCATGTTCAATTACTTTTTCTTTCAATATATTATCTAAATGTGTATTTCCTCTTTGGCTAAGATGAGTATTTTTTATTTTTGTGAATATCCATTTTCTCTAAATTATTAGTATTCTTGAAACATAACGGGGTTTTATTTCCTCTTCAATTGTTTTTCCTCTCTATTTTAAAAAGATCAGACTAGGTAACAGTTTTTTTTAAACCCTTACCTTCCATCTTGGAATCAATACTATATTGGTTCAAAGGCATAAAAGCAGTTAGGGCTAGATAATGGGGGGGGGGGGTCAAGTGATTTGCCCATGGTCACACAGCTAGGAAGTGTCTGAGGCCAGATTTGAACACAGGATCTCCTGTCTCCGGGTCTTGTTCTTAATCCACTGAGCAACCTAGCTGCCCCATTTTTTTAAATAAAAGTTATCTTTTTCTTATTTTTCTTATCAGCTCAGTGAATTTCTAAAAATTTTATTATTCTATAATTTTCAGATGTTTTATTTTATTTTTCAGGTTGGGAGTTATTTGTTATTCAAACATTTTTTATTGTATTTTGTTGGTGTGTGTTCATTTTTTATTTGTCTTTCTCCATTTTTTGATGAAATATTTGGAGATATAAATTTCCACATTAGAATTGCTTTAGGTAAATCCTGTAAGATTTGGTATGTTGTCTCATTATTGTAATTTTCTTTGATAAAATTTTCTATTTTTTCTATAATCTATTATTTTATCCACCAGTTCCTTAAAATTATGTTAGTTTGCAAGTTAGTTGCTCTAAAAAAATTACCTTCCGTCCTGGAATTTCTACTAAATATCAGTTCCAAGGCAGAAGAGTGGTAAAGGCTAGGCAATGGGAGTTAAGTGACATGCGTGGAGTCACACAGATAGACAGTTTCTCAAGTCAAATTTGAACCCAGAACCTCCCATCTGCAGGCCTAGCTCCCTCTTCATGGAGCCACCAACTACCCCCTCTACTTACTTTTTTAATTTTTCCTCCAAGGCTTTTGCAACAATATAATTTTATTATATTGCAGTCAGTAAAGACTATATTTAGTATTTCTGATTCTCTACACTTTGGAGGAGGTTTTTGTGTACAAATAAATGGTTAATATTTACTATGTACAACTGAAAAGTTTGAAACTTCGTTTTAGTTTTCATCCAACAATTGTCAGAGATTTATCATCTCTAATTTTTTTAAAGTTCTAGGCAAATCTTTAACTTTTTTCTTGTTTATCTTTTGGATATGTTTCTGAAATGAATACAATGAATTCTCACACTATTATAGTTTTACTATCTATTTCTCCCTCCAATTTCATTAACTTTTCCTCTAAGATGTTGGTGTCTATGTATTAAGTATTGATATTGCTTTGTTATCTATAATGCTTTTAAGTAGAATGTTATTTCTTTAGCTCTCTTGATTACGCTTACATTTACTTTAGTTTTATCTTAAATGATGATTCATATTTTTCCTTCTTTTTAGTTCAGCTGAAGTAGAATAGATTTAATTCTGATCCCTCATTTTAATTCTCTATGAAGTTTTGATTCAAGTATATTTCTTATATGCAACATATTGTTTTCTTATCCATTATTCTATCTTCTCTTATTTTAGGCATGAATTCATCCTTTTTGTGTTTATATAACTATAAATTGTATATTATCCTCCATCTTGTCATTTCCCCGCCTTCTTTTTCTTTCAATTTTCCTCCCCCATCCCTTGACAAACAAGAAGGCTGTAAAAAAAAAAGAAAGGATATTTTTTGACACCTGTGATCTATTAATGAAATATTTTTCCAACTGTGTTATAGATCTTTGCTTCTCTCTGATCCCAGGTTTTCACTCATTCCTTTTCTTTTGAACTCCTATACTTCTCTTTCCAAAATGTTGGTTGTCTTGCTTATGATAATTCCTTCATTTTTCTACTCTCCCTTTTAAAGCTTTTTTTCTCATTGCCTTATCCCTGATCCTTCCTATTACCCCTTAAAATTTAATATATTTATACACCAACATATTTATAAATATGAATGTGTTGGTATGTGTAATTGTGTTCTACATTTCTTTATTCAGTTCAAATGAAAGTGAGGTTCAAAGGATGCCCATTTCCCCACCTCTTCCTTTATGATTAAATAATTTTTATCTTATGCACTTCTGTTTTGTGATAGAGATTCTTTTCCTTTTCATTCTTCTTCTACCCAGTAAAAGCCAATGTCAGTTCCCTTCACAGTTTTCCAGGGACTATCATAACAGAATAAAACCTCCCTCTAGACCGTCTGTCATATTTACTTTTTTCTTTGGCACATAAAGATATTAAGGTTCTGATAAGACATTTGTTTTTTACTCTATATTAGCATGTAAACAATTCATCCCAATATATTCCTTTCCAATTAAAATAAGCATGTATTTTTGTTTGTTTCTCTCAGTACCTGTATTTTCTTTTAAAATGTCTACTCATTTCTTATCTTTTCATCCAGAATGCTTGAAAGTACTCCAAGCATGAAAGGTCCATTTTTTCCTTGAAAATTTATATTGAGTTTTGTAGGATAAGTTATTTTTGGTTGTATGCCTTTATCTTTTGCTTTTTAAAATATTATATTCCAAGTTCTCCACTCCTTTAGAATAACAGCTGCCAAATCTCATATATTCCTTAATGTGGTTCCTTCATACTTGAACATTTTTTTTGGCTGCACATAAGATTTTTTTTTCCTTTGAGTTGGAAGGTCTGGATTTTGGCTGTGATATTTCTGGGAGTTTTCATGTGTGGCTTTTTTTCAAGAATTGACTGGTGGATTCTTTTATTTTCACTTTGCTCTTTGGTTCTAAGTGTTCTGACTAGTATTCATTCATTTTTTCTTTCACTTTGAATCCAGGTTTTGGGAAGACTAGAGGATCATGATTTCCAGAAAAGTCTGATAATTCTTAAATTATCTCCCCTTGCTCTGTTTTCCAGGTCACTTTTTTAAAAATTAAATTTCTTATATTTTCCTTTTCCCATAAATTTTATGGTTTTGTTTTTAATATTTTTAAATCTCACTGAGTCATTCTTTTTGCTTGGATAATCTTAATTTTAGTGCATTCACTTCTTTAGTAAGATTTCCCATCATTTGTTCTAAGGTATCAATTCCCCTTGTCATTCTTTCCTCCTTAGCCATTCTATTTTGTATTCTTGTTTTTTATTTCTTTAGGTTCTCTATTATTCAGTGTTTTCCTAGGTTTGCTTATCTCAGTAGCCTCTGTGAGATTGGAGTAAGCTTTTATTTGGATCAGGCTCTGCTTCTGCACTCCAAATGGAGCGGACCAGCCCTGTCTGTTCCTGAGTGTATTGGTAAATTAACTCCATTCCCTCTCCCCACTCCTCACTTCAAGGAGACACAAGGCTTCTTCAGTGTTGATTTCTTCCTTTTTCCTCATCTTGCTATAATTCTCTAGATCCAAAGCCTTGCCCCAATTTAGGCTTTGTCTAAAGCCTCCCTCCCTCCCTCCCTAGCTGAGGGTCCTGAGACTGTTCTGACATGATTCCTACTATGGACCGCCCTCTTTTTTCATGACTCATGGGCCACCCTCTCATTTGGACAATGCCCAAGGACTTTTTACCTGTCCTATTATACCATTACTGTGCTCTAGGGATGCTGAGGCTGCTTTCATACTGAGTTCCGGACATGCTGATTTCAGGTCATTTCAGATTGTTCTTTTTTCCTAGATTTCTTCTTTTTACTACATTCTAGGTACCCCTTTCCTAGCTCAACACAGGTGGGCTGTTTTTTTTTTAATCTACTTTTGACCTACCCAAACTTGTTAACATCAGGATTGCAGCAGGATTCACTAGTCATTAAGCTTAGAGACAATGGGAAGTCATTGCAGTTTCTTGAGCAGAGTGATGACAGAGTCAGGTTTAGGAATATGTTCTTTTGGAAACTGAGTGTGGCATGGGAAAGAAGAGGGGCTAGATATCAAGAAACCAATCAGTCTAATTCAGCAATTTAAGCAAAAGATACTGAGGGTTTGAGCCTAGATGCTTGTGGTGTAAAAGAAAGGAAATAGATAAGAAACATTTTTCTTTAAAAAATATTCTCCTTATGGACCAATAAGAGGAAGAAATCATTTATATTCTTGGTAATTGTTAGTCTTTTTCATATCAAAGGGTAATGCTATTTTGTAACTGCCTCTCGTCAGTTTTTAGTAGACATGTTCCAAGATAGATATCCTCACTGTCACCCTATTCGTGATGCTTGTGATGAGAAAAATGCACATTTCTTTGGGGAAAACAGATTAACCACCTACAGTTTTCTAAGTAGTAAAGGTCCTTTAACCACTTATCCTGCTATCCTCCCTGTACTTTATTTAGTGCAGTTTTCATGTACCTATCACCAGCTATATCTGCCAGCTTAATATTAGCATTTCCTCAAAGAGAGTATTAAATTTAGAAAAAAAACATTCTGAAAGGAGAAAAAAATCAAATTCACTTCAGCAGATCTAATTTTTTTTTTCAGATTGCACAATACTGCTTAAATAATGATTAGATCCAATGGGTAATGATGTCTTTTGTCTGTGAGGCTATAAATATTTTAACAGTATTAACTCTTTAACGCTTGAAATTCACTCATCAAATGTAGTAGCTTAAAACTAATAAGTGAAGTCAGAAAAATTATTTTCTAAAGGGAAAATCAAGCTTTATTAAATTCAATGGATAGGTTAATAACTCAAAAGTAATCTAACAGGCAAACATGTACCAAGTATACAGGTAATCCCCTACTTCCTTTGCCTGACTGTTACCCATATGGTATTCTTGGAGTACACATTCCTGAGGGACTCTGTTTCCAAATATAGGAAGAAATGTGGAAAAGAGTTAGTGGATATGGCCCATATGTGGAACCAGAGGGAACCTTGAACCACATAGTATTTTCTGCCGGGAATCACATTTACTATGGAGAGGATGCTAAATGATATTGAAATGGTGACAGATATATGACAAAGAGAAGCAAACGTATGGATCCTTGTCCTTGCTATCCTTTTAAAGAAAAGTACTAGAGAATCAGGAGCACCAAGAACCAACCGAGATGGATCCCTTTGTTGCTAATGAATCATGTGGACTATATATTTTTTGAGAAAAGGTTGTTACTCATCTGAGTAGAAGGTTGTTTGATACTCTCCTTTTAACTTTCCCTTTATATTCTACTTTTCCTTTATAAAATGGAAAGACAGATTTCTTTATTGTTGAGGGACTAAAATATGAGCCTACTTTATGTTTTTTTTAATATTATATAATATCTATCTTGTTTGCTTGAGTGTTTAAAGGGAAGCTGTGAATTTTGTTTTTGTGGAGTATAAAATTAGCAGGATAATGATATTACTAGAATTTATATGGGTGGGAATATCTGTACTAGAGATACTTTACGAAAGAACACTCAAACCGACACACATACAAACACACACAAAAAAATGGATTCATCATATCTGAATCCAAGGCCCAAGTGATATTTGGGTCATGAATATGACTGAATACCTGAAAAAAAAGATACATCTTAAACATTCAGTAGTCACTGCAGTTTCCAATTTAATGTTAATAACTTAGAAAAACGGTGTACTGTCTTTCTGTAATATGGCCAGGAAAAAAAATCAAACAACTAACAATAATCTCTTATCCTAATTATTTCTCCCCCAAAGTAGACAAAGTCAATAGTTTTGTTACTTCATAAAAGAGATGCATGCTTTAAAAGAAGAGGAAAAGTTTAAGTTAAAAAATGTTTTTCTGAATCTAGCTTAATATAAACATCTTCACCCATTGTACACTGCAATGGGTAATTTTAAGATTATTATTATACAGATCCCTAATGCTAAAGAGTTGAGTTTATCTTCTTCAAGCAACTGACCTTCCAATGCACCATCAACATTTATCAGTGACATTAACTTTCTAGAATGAAAATACTTGACATCCCAAAAGATTTTTTTTTCTTTCTCTGAGCAACAACAAAAAAAATAATGTTAAGTTTGACTTTGTCATTTCTGGAATGTAATGATGGCTCTTATCCTCCATGGTTTACTATGGGAAGAAGACATATAAAATCACTGTCTGCGTGTTTTCCCTCATTATCCGATTATGCTATAAGCAACTTTTGCATTGGCATCTTTACAGGATAAACTGGCTGCCTTTCCCTCCCATGATGTCACAGAGGCACTCACTGTGCTTTGCCAAATTGGACTTGGAAGCCAGACATTTTTGGCATGAAGACTTGCCTTTCTGAAGGGTATTTGTAATTCCCTTCCATCCCCCCCTAACACTGTCCCCCAGGCACCTACACCACACCCCCACCAGACCTCCAACAATTTAGTTAGTTGTCCTTTGGGTGTGTACTTGGGTGGTTCTACATCCTAGTTCTCTCTCTTCTCCCTTCTTCCTTCTATTAAGCTGGAAAAGTTCTACCTAGTTATGGAAAGAACAATGTACTTGAAATCAAAAGACCTGGATTTTAATCTTCACTGTTATCTATATAACCTTGTGAAATTCAGTTTAATTCATTAAATATTTATAATTAGACTTCATATCACTACTAGTAATAATAACTAGCATTTACATAGTATTTTATAGTTTTGCAAAGTGCTTTACAATTATCTCATTTGACTGTTGCAACAACCCTGTGCAGTATCCTAGTTTTGAAAATGAAGAAACAGAGTCTGGGATAGATTAAGTGACTTGCCTAAGGTCATAAAGCTAATAAGAGTCAAAGGCAGGATTTAAATTCATATCTTCCTGACTCCAAGAACATTATCCTAACCACTGTACCACTTAATTGCTAAAATCTACTAAAGGGTATACTAGGTAGATGTTAGGGATACAAAGAAAAAAAAATCAATAGCCACTCCTTTGAGAGATTGCAGAAGAGGGGACACAAAAGGTCAATAGATGCATATATTAGTAAATACAGAATATACACAAAATTAATACAGGCTGTGTTAGAGAAGAGTACTATCAATTGAGGGAATTAACAAAGTCTTCTTGTAGGAGATGTAACTGGATCTTGTAGGTAGCTAGGGGATGCAAAAGGCACCAATGCAGAGACAAAGCATTCTAAACATGGGAAGTAGCCTGAAGAAAGGAGGTTGAATATAATGGGTGAAAGCCAGTTTGTCTGGAATTGTAGTGGCAAACCTATAACACGTGTCAGAGGGGGCAGTCAGAGCCCTGTCTGTGGGTTAACCTGTCAATTGCCCCTGCACAGAGTTTGCCAGTTAGTTAGTAGAAAGCTGGAGGGACCTGGGGCCAGGCTGCTTCTCTCCCCCTCTCCACATATTCCTGAGGACATTTCTCCCATAACCTGCTCCTTTAACAAGTTCCCCAGTCATTGCTCTAGAACAGTGGTTCCCAAACTTTTTTGGCCTACCACCCCCTTTCCAGAAAAAATATTACTTAGGCCCTGGAAATTGATTTTTTAAAAATTTTAATAGCAATTAATAGGAAAGATAAATGCACCTGTGGCCATCACCGCCTCTCCCCTGATCACCAGGGGGCGGTAGCACCCACTTTGGGAATCACTGCTCTAGAACATAGCATGTTGTGAGGAAGAGTCATATGTAATCAGTCCAAGGAGGCTTTGTGGATAATATAGGAGTTTGCAAGTCACCAAATCTCTTTGGTAAAATGGAATTAGACCAGTTTCCCTTTGAGGACTTGTCCAACTATAAAAGCTATGATCTTAAGCAGGTATGAATGTGTTGATCTTGTACTGTAATAGACCTAATCCTAAAGTGACTACAGAATGTTCTACTTGCAGAAATTACATTCAGGTTTCTCCGGACTTGAAGTGACTGACAACTGCTTCAGCTTCTGGGGAACATGGAGGAAGCTGGCTGCCTTGTAGTCTGAAATTTTAGATTCTGTTAAGTAGGTAAAGTGCTTTTATTTTTATTTTTTTACTAAATTGTTTTTTTCTACATCTCCTTACTCTAGTATTATAGCGTATATATGATTATTTATACATGAGAGAGGAAGCATCAAGTTTGGGAATAATTGGATTCAAGTCCCAATATGGACCAAGACTGACTGCATGTCAGATTCCTTTCCTTTTGTGTTTTCACTTCTTCCATTAGATTTTAAGTTATTTGAGGACAGGCACTATCTTTATTTTTCTTATTTGTATCCCTTGTACTTAGCATAGTGCCTGGCACATAATAGTTGCTTAAGAAATATTTGTTGAATTTATCAAAGCCATATTCTGATATTTTCACATTACTTAAAACTTGAAGCAGAGTCTTGAGAATCCCTAGGTGGCAGGTCTATTCAGGGAACTAAGAAGCTTCTCCTCTCTGTAAACAGACGAAACTCTTCTATATCTGTCTCTCATAATAGTACCCAACAAGAGTTGTCATACCAAAATTCTGAAGTGTAAGATGAGGGTGAAAAGAAATCCTTTGTGTCCATAGCCCTCTCTAGTGAAAGCTTTTATTGGGATTCATAATTATGTGTCTTCTTCCTTCTTCTAGCTTTCTATGTTTTCCTTTTTGTCCTGTAGTCTCTACGTTTATTCACACAGCTTCCTCAATTGCAAAAAGAAGACAGATACTGAATAAGATCTTAGGGGAAAAAATATTGGAACAAACACTGATGATTTGTGCAGACTAGATGTTGTCCTACAATTAAAAACACTTCTTAAAAAGTCATCTCACAGCTCAAAAAAAAAAAGAGTGAAAAAATAATTTATTATGAAACAATGAAATGCAGCTAAAGGGGGAAAAACGTTTAATTACATCTTAGTATATTTGCAATGATTCATGATGGCTATTTACATCAAATGATTTTTTAAATATTAAATATTAAATCCATTTAAATGTAATAACTTGTATGGAGAATTTTCATCTTTATTTCAGAGTCATGCTACTTTAAAATTCGTCATTAGAGCTAATAAGAAATGATATTGGAACTACTCTGTACATTTAAATGAAGCATAAATCAATTATTGAAGCAAGGAATTTTTTCATCATTGTAATGATTATTGGAATAAATTTAGCTCTTCAATGTTTCCTAATGACATCCTCAATCGCCAAAATAGATATACACATTGCATAGACTTGATTTTTACTATGAGCTGTTTATAAACGTGTTGGTAAGGTTTCTTTCTGCTAATATGTCTTATAGAATTTGTATGCAGCAGTGGAATATGCTAAACCTCAGATTAGGTTATCATAAATATACCAGATTCTCAGATTAGATTGAGAATCAATATGCTTTTCTCCCCATTTAACTTATAGGTTAACAATCACATCGAATTATGGAATTTGAAGCTAGAACATCTCATGTATACTTCTCATTTTATACTTGAAGGCCAAATGAGAGGACAAACATAATAATATGCTGTGGATGAGATTTCAAATTGGCCTGACCATTGAGGAAAACAGTTTAAAAGGAGACTGAAAAACTTACTGAATTATGCATAATTTGACCTATAGATACCACTATTTTGTGAAAGGGATTTTTTTTTATCTTAACTTAATCAAGTACTTGGGGTTCTCCACCCTTTTAACTTAGTCAGGAACTTGTGAATCCTTTTGATAAGAGTTCAAACTCCCAGAGGATGGTAGATGGATCCCACAGACACTGACCCCTGGACAGTGCTAGGCAAATGGAGAGACTTTGATTGGTTCCTGAAATGTGATAGACCAGCCCACAGTGAAAGGAAGGAGGAACCAGAGAGACAGGAAGTGACAAGGAGAAAACTGCTTATAAAAGCCAGCTGAGAGTATTCTGAGGAACTTTTGCTTCTGCTGTGTGGGTGACCTTTTGGAGGCAGGACCTCTACTTTGATGTCTCTGCATTGGTGTCTCTGTATTGGAGGATTTCTGCTTTGGAGGCTGAGATTCTCCCCCTCCTCTGGCTGGAGAGTGGAACTTTGTTGGGGATTGAGCTAGATTTCTTCGGAGCTGTCTTAGAGTTAAAGGCTAGAAAATTCCCCTCTCACCTTCCTACATTCCCCTCTTTACTATCTCTACCCTGCTGTAATAAAGTCACTAAAGCTGCTGACAGCCTCGTTACTTAAGAGTTAATTTTATAAATGGCAATCACAAAAATGTTTTTAAAATTCTTATATTCATCAAACCCATCTTAATTATTACAATTTCATACTATAAGATCAAAGAGGGAAAGGACCACCCATATGTCCAAAAATGAGCTGGAAAAATAGTGAAAGTTCTCTGATTGCAGAATAGCAGAACAAAGCATTATATACATGAATGCAATATAATAGTTTTGTATTAAAAGAAATGACAATATGAAGGATTTTGAAAAACCCAGGAAGAGTTGTATGAATATTGATGTGAATGCTAAGTAGACAAAATTAATTAATATAAAATAAAACTGCAGGTTTTCATTAGTAGGACTTTCAATCCCCATTAAAGGTTCCTTCAATATGTAACCCTCAGAATCTAGTCATGCTGTAGGGAATCCTGTGGTTATTATTTTCATAGTTCCCTTTAGTGAGGCTCATTGTTATAAATTTTCATTCACCATAAGAAAGGACATGCTTTCTGCTTTCCACATTAGAGAATATGAACTTTAGTTGATTGATAATGTCTTTATCTATATAGTGATATATCATTTGATGATCCTCCAGAAATAAAACTAATTATAATGGAGAATTCAAAAAGACCTCTATAAGCAAAATCAATTCATTTTAGAGCTGATTAAAGGATTGCTGTGTTCTAGATGTTATGAATACAAAATGAAAAATGGATAGTTCCTGCCTTCCATGTACTTACATTCTACTAGGAGTGAACAATATTTATATAGATAAATAAATATCAAATATATTCAAAGTAAATATAGATTTATTTTGGTGAAGTAGAGGAAGGCACTAATATTTCACCAACAAGGCCATGGCTATTAAAATAAGCTCTTCTCTTATACTATATGTCTTTATCAATTTTAATCTTAACACTACTTAACACTTAAGTAAGAAAATTCACAGGTCACTTACTAGAGAAAACTCTCATCTCCAAAGGACACTGCCCAGCCTTGGGCAGTACTGGGCAAATTGAAAGACTATAATTGGTTTCTATGAAGAGGGGGAGAGACAGAAAATGACATGGAAAAGGGGGTATAAAAGAAGAGAAACATGGTCTGGTCTCTTTCCTTCCTTGGTTTTTGAAGATACTGGTTCCTTTGAGAGAATCTTCCCTTGGATTCTGCATTGGTGAGTAGAGCTGAAGAGACACTTTTCCTTGGAGTCATTTTGCGATGGTGGAACTCTGGCTGAAGACAACACTGTGACTTCTGGCTGAGTACTACCAGGAAATCCCTGTGGAGATTGGAACTTGGGAAGCCCCTGCCAGGTGCTGAGCCAGACTTCACTGGAGCAACACTTAGGACTGGTAGGTTAGGCTAGGCTTTGTCTCCTTCCTATATTTCCTACTTTCACTATCTCTACATTGTTGTAAATAAAAGCTGCCAGCAGTCATTTTGACTTAGGGGGCTAATATTTTATAAATGGCAACCACAATCTCACTTTTTATAATTCTTATATTGAGTCAAAACCTGAATTTGATTGTTACAGTAGCCACAGAATGTTAAATAACATCCCTGATACTCCTGAAATGTCAGTAACAGCCAGGATTTAAAACTGAGTTTGTGAGAAAAACAAGACTTAAGAATTTAGCAGATTAGTCCACTGACATAGCAGGTTGGGCAGGTCATGTTACCTGTGAGGTTCGAAATATTAAAACTGGCCCCAAAACTTCACTGTTTGTAGCAAATAGCATGACTAGTCCTCAAAATGAATGGAGAATTATAATAAAGATTCAAGGCTTGAATCAACTTTTTTCATTTATTTCTTGGCTTTATCCATGCTTAATTTGTACACATAGAAGATATGTATTCAGGTGCCTTGGATAACCAAGGAAACTATGTGGCTTTTATTTCAGAGTAAATAAATTCACTTTTTTAAAAAGCACACTTGAAACAGGTAAATTTCAAAGAATTCATTTAAAAAAAATTCATAGGCTCTTTCCTCACCTGCAACTATATGTATTAAAGTGTTCAAATGGTTTATCTACCAGTTAAGTAAGGAAAAAAAAGTCATGAAATGTTCAGGTCTCTCAAAAGAAGAAGGAAAGATATTCCTAATTGGTTCTTGGCTTTCAATTCTCAATCTGTGATGGTTATCACATAGTTAGTGACTTTATATCTATTTCTTAAGTAGGTTTTTTTTATTGACTCTGTGTGTGGGTATGCATGTATGTGTATGTGTGTGTGTCCATGTGAAATATTTTCCATTTGAGCTGCTGCACGCATGCCCATAAAGAATCCAATTTATGAGCACAAAGGAATCCATATGAATATATTTATGTTGATGGGAATAAATCTGCATCACATCAAAGAGAATTTTATATGTCACATAGTGTTAAATCAAGTCTGTTTAATTTTTTTTTTTTTTTTTTGCTAACAACTGCTAGGATGATTACCCTCTTCAGTAACAAAATTCTATAGAGGTGTGCTTAAATAGAATAGTACTTAATGACTATTTTCTAAATGCATCATTCTTTTCTTGACTGTCAATATGTTGTATGAATGAGCATAAACAAGAAAGAAGGCAAGAGGACACTAACGCACAAAATGTAAATATTTGTAACTATCCTCATTTTTCCACTTAAAAATTTAATAAGCTAAGTCAAATACCTTTAGACCTAACATGGTTTTATGAGCCTGTGCCTGAGAATCTGAAGATTTGTGCCCTGGTCTTATCACCAAATGAATAATTAGAATGTGGAGACTGGGGCTTTGCCCCCAGGGCACTAATTTAAGAAGGAGGGACAACCTTGCAGTCCTGTAGGAGTATAAAAGTACAGAGATTAGTACTGGGTTATAAAGGAGAGATAAAATAGGAATCCCCAAAATGATGGCATGGAATAAAACCCTCTCTAGTTGGTCTCCCACCAACAACTGCCTCACTTCAGGGTCTCTGGCCCTTTGTTACATTCCACGGTAACCTCTACTGTACACTGTACAGAGACTCCACTGTCTCACTCCACTATACACTCACCTGTGGAAATGCTTTAGATCACTTTTTCTAGATGTCTTTCATGACATGAAAACGTTTAGATAATGTTGTCCTAAAGTTAATGATCTACATATAACTTTGGGCACTCACTTGAGATAAAGCCATTTGAAGCAGTAAAGAGTCCTGGGAAATATACAGGAAAGGCAAGTCAAACCACTACACTCACCTTGAATACCACCTCCTCTTGAATTTTATTGGAACCTGAATGCAGAAACATTGGGAATAAAAACACTGACTCAGACCATCAACCCTTCTTCTAGACCAGATATCAGTCATCAGTGAAGGGAAAAATCACAGTGGAGAAGGGGTCTTCCTTCTTTCAATAACAATTGCTTACTCATGTCCACTGACTGGCAGGTAAGTCCAAGAGTCCTGGGAGTGGTAATATCCCCCAGAATGCCAGCTCTGTTTCCATTTCAATCATCATCCTAGAAAACAACCTGCATGGAAATGTGGCTTCAGAGGGTGCTATAACTGCAACTCCTGAAGACCCAGAAAAGAAAATTCTCACCATCAAAATCCTTGTTACTATTAAATGAGGTCACTGGCAAAAAGAATGGCTCCACATGTAGCAAAATATTATAGAAGCACCTTTGTGGTAGCAAGGGATTAGAAACAAAGTGGATATTTGGGTGATGGTTAACTACATTTTGGTAAACAAATGTAATAGGATCTTCCTTTGATGTAAGAAACAATGAACATGAAAGAATACCCATCACAAAACAGGAGAAAATCAAAGCTACAAAATAATATAAAAATAAATAAAATAAGAAATGGCTGGTAGAAGATATATGAGATGATGCTTCCCACCATCCTTCATTTGCAGAAGCAAAGGTCCGGGGAATCCATCAGTGTGGAATATTGCATGTAATGTCGGGATTTTTCAAGACTGGTTTGAACCAGCCTTTCTGCATTATTTTTTCTTTTTTTATTTTTGCCTCTCTTTAAATGTGCTTTGTAGAAGGTCTAGAAAACAGAAGGCACTTAATAATTGTATATTGTTTCTTGCCTCTTTTCTTTTTCTTTTTCTCTTTTTTTAAATATTATAAGGAATGGCCATCTGAAAAGAATGAAGTAATAGATATAGGTGGAAATCTAGACCATATTAAAACAAAATGTCAATGTCAATATCAATATATATTCTTTTTAAAGTACCATTTCATGCAGATCAAAGCATGCAATTTTTCACTTTAGTTTATTTGAATTTTTATTTTGGAGTTTGGGTTTTATATAATTATTCTCTTACAAAAATGAACAATATGAAAATATGTTTTGCATGATAATACATGTATAACCCAGATCAAATTACTTGCCAGATCCAGGATGGGGGAGGAAGGGAGAGAGGGAGACAATTTGGATCATATAACTTTGGAAAACTTACGTGGAAATTTGTTATTATATGCAATTGGTAAAATAAAATATCTTTATGAAATAATAAAATAAAATAGCATTTCACATGCAAGTATGAATCTATTATATACAGCTTGGTTTTCTTTTTAAGCATTTAATTCAACATGTAACTTTTGTTTCTGTCCTACTTGTCTATGCTCCCTTCTGGCATTCCTTCTGTTCTATTCCATGCATTTAAAAATACTTCAATGACTCTTTTTTAAAATTACTTTTTGTTTTTTAACACACCTCATTTTATCTCTACACTCCCAAAATGAATCGGAAAAAAGAAAAGGGAAAGTATTGCAATAAATATCTGTAGGCAATCAATACAAATTCTGATGTTGACCTTGTCTGTGAATGTGTCAGATTCTGAATCTTGAGTTCATGACCTCTCTTGTCAGTAGGTGGACAACATGTTACTTCTTCAAGTAACATATATGTTACTCTCTGCATGTGTGGCAATTTTTTTAAATTCTCAAGAGTTCCATAAAGTTCTAGTTTGTTTGATTTCAGTACAGCCAGACTGGTCTATTTGCTATCTTCCAAATATACAAGAAGTTGGCATTTGCCAGCTGTGCCTCTACCTCCCTAGTTCTTGACGCTTATAATATCCTTCCTTTCCTGCTCCAGTTTTTATCTCAGTTAATTACAATCCTCCCCATCTTGTAAATTTGTGGGAATCTGGAAATTTCCTCCAGGAAATCTTACCTGATCATTGCAGTCAGTAGTGATCCTTGTCCCTTGCCCACCTACTCACCAACTCACTACAGACTGAATGTAACAAGTTCTTTGCTCTTCTTCTATGATGCTGTATTTATTATGTTATTTGTGTGTGTGCTTTTATCCCCTACTAAGTTGTGAGTTCCAAGAGGACAAAGATTATGTCTAATTTCACCTTTGTATTTCTGCCAGTAGCCATCATGGTGTTATAAGCTGTGTGACCCTGGGCAAATCACTTAACTTCTGTTTACCTCAGTTTCTTCAACTGTAAAAGGAGGAGAATAATGACACCTGTCAAAGCTGTTGTGAGGACAAAATGAGATAATATTTGTAAGTATCTGGCAAATTAATACTTATTCCTTCTCCTTGTGCACATAGTAGGACTTAAATGTTTATTAAAATTCAGGCTGACAAAAAATATTTGCTCTAGAGCCAGAAGACCTAGATTTAAATTCTTTCTGAGACACTTACTAGTTGTGTGACCCTGGGCAAGTCACTTAATCTCTTTGATCTCGTCATCTGTAAAATTACAAAGGTTCAACTACATAGTTTGTGAAATCTCTTCTAGCCTTAGAACTATGATCCTAAGATCCTACATTTTCTCCCTAAGCATAGATACCATACAAGTAATTATTTAATGTTTCCTATCAATGTACATTTTATTTTTGATGTAAAGCATAACTTAAATAGGATAATTTCTATACTCAGTACAGAATCACTCTTTGTCATTTATATCAAGAGGTACTATTGGATACAATAGAATGGTATTTCCCTTTTCAGGACATTCACCTCCAAAGCCTGAAGAAAAATTTCCAAGCATTCCACTTACATAATATTAACCTGCCATCCATTAACTTAACTAAATCTTTTTAAAAGCTGTTTGTATATCCACCAATTACTTTGACACTGTATAACAAATGGCAGACATTTACTATTCTACTGCCTCTTGTTTGTCCTGAATTTACCCCTCCAGATTTCAGTGAATTAGTCCTATATTCCAAAGAAATGAAAGAAAGAAGGAAAAGATCTATATGTATGAAAATATGGCAGCTTTTTTTTGGTGGTCAACAGTTGCAAACTACAGGGCTATCCTCCTACTAGGGAATGGCTAAACAAATGGTGGCATATGATTATGATGGAAAATTGTTGTGTCATAAGGAAATTATGAAATGGACTCTTTCAGTGAAAACTGGGAGAACCTTTATAAACTGAGACAACACAAAGTAAGTAGAAGTGTGAGAATAATATAAACGATAATAATATTAAAGGGGGAAATGACTTTGAAAGACTGGAATGCTCATCAATTTAATAAACAATCTTGAATCAGAAAGAATGATGATAAAACACTTAATTTTGTTGATGTGATAAACTTAAATGCAATATATATGTATATATACATACATACATGTACAAGTATATGCACACATATATACATAAATATATATGTGGCACAGTAGATATGTGTATTTGTATATCTCTGAATGTAAGGACCCTTCCCCATAACTCTTTCATGCATACATATTCATATACTCTGTGAGTATCCAATCATAAAGCAATGGCAAAGGTTTCAGTTGGTTAGCTGATGAATCAGTCAACAAACATTTATTAATTACTTACCATTTACTAGGTCATTGTGCTAAGTGCTAGGAATGCAAATACAAATGAAAAGAATGAAAAGTCCTTCCCTGCTAGGAGTTTACATTCTAATGGGGAATACATAAAATACATACATAAAAGGAAGGTAAAGGGGATGGGAAGCCCATAGATATCTGGCAGAGTCTGGACTGCAGCCTAGGGAGGAATGAAATCCTGGCTAGGTTGGATCTTTTCTTTAAATAGCTCTGAAAAGAACCTTTTAGTCAAAAGGAGAGGCCACAGAGGAATAGAGTACTTCCAGTGTATGAACCATTAACTTAAGTATCAACCCACTTTGAAAGGAAACAATATATCTCAGCCTAACTGAAAGAGATCAACAGAGACAGAGAGAGAGACAAAGAGACAAAGACAGACAGACAAAGAGAGAGAGACAGAGAGAAAGAGAAAGAGAGAGTCTGTTCTACATCGGAAAGAGAAAATTGTTCAGTTTCTAGAATAGCTAAACTGAAGATAAGGGTATGCCAATGATTGCTAGTTCCTCACATGCCAACTTCTTCCCAGAATTTTTCTCTCCATTTAGCGTCCTGAAGAGAGGATGGTATCAGAGATCTCTTTCAAAGATGGAAGCCAGAAGAACTTCAGATCTCTCTTCCTCTCTCATTCTTAATGGCCATCTCTATCTTGCTCCTCACATCTATCTCACTGTAAATATGGGAAACATTATCTTAGGTCTATGATGTGAGACATTGCTCCACATTTCTCTCTCAATAAATATATTCCATTTTAATAGTGGTTAAAGAGGGTACAACTTGATATTTCAAGGTCCCATTAAATTCACACAATTTAGCACAACAGCATGAGTGCTGATCTCCATCAATGAAGAGGAAGTCCAACACCAGTTGTCTTTGGATCTTAGACTACACAAAGATAAAACTGAAAAAGCCCTTTGTCTTCAATGAGTTTACATTCTATTTAGGAAAAAACTAAAACAAAAACCAAAAAAAAAGTAAGTTTAAAAAAAAGCATACCAAAAATAAATTCAAAGCAATTTTGGAGGTGGGGGAGATCATGAACAGTTAAAACAAAGATTAAATCATGGACTCCTTTTAGAGTCTGGTGAGACCTTGTAATATTTTTAAATGCATAAAATAAAATACATAGAATCATAAAAAATTCCATTTAAGAATGATGTTTTTTAAATTAAAAAAATAAATAAGATTACTACAGAAACTAATTATATTGAAATAATTCCAAAAATATTTTTAAAAACTAATAATAATTTCATTGATCCCCTAAATTAGAACCCCTGAATTAAAAATCAGAAATTGCCATGTTTGCTAAGCACTTGAACTAAGCCTTGAAGGAAATTTGAGATTCAATGAATTAGAAGTAAAGAAAGAGGTCAATTTAGGCATGAAGATTAACCACTGTAAATGCATGTGGACAGGAGATGGAGTATTGAGCATGTGGTAAATAGCAAGGAGGCCAAGTTTTGCTAGATAAATGAATGAGTGTAAATAAATGAATGAGATCAAAACCTCTACAGGAAACTTTCCTAAAAAGAGAGAGAGAACTTTTGAAATCTTTGAGAAATGAAAGGTATTATAAACCATGTTTCTTTAAACACTTAAGAAGTTAGAAGTTCTGAAACACAATGCAAGTAATTGGAAAGCCCTTGTTAAGGATAATCTGCTTTCAACCAATCAACATTTTTTATATTAAATATACATGACTTCACAGTAATGTGAAGTAATATGAGCACTATGGAGGCTTTTTAAAGAGTCAAATTCATCAGCTTTACAGATAGAAGCTTAGAGATAATTTAGTCCAACTTGCTTATTGACTCAATGTCCAGTAAGCCTGTCACCTACTCATGATCAGACAGTAACAGACTCTGGATTCAAACTAAGTCTTCTTTCTCTTTATCTAGTAATATTTCCAGTCTCTATGCTTCAGGAACTCCAAACCTTGTTGGAGACATAACAATAAGAGAAATATATCTGTCAGATAACAAGACAAGACAGAACTTAATGGAATATTAGACTGGATAGTTTATATAATAAGAGTTACTAGAATTCAGGTAATAGGGCTAAAAGGAGTTAGTGACAAAAATATCAGTCTGAAATTACTTTCAATCTTCTTTATTGTTATTTAGTCCTGCCTGACTCTTGGTGACTATAGAGTATTTGCCATTTCCTTTTCCAGGTCATTTTTACAGATAAGGAAACTGAAGCAAATGAAGTTAAGTTGATTTGTCCAATATCATATAGCTAATAAGTGTCTGAGCCTGGCTTTGAACTCAGGAAAATGAGTCTTCCTTACTCCAGGTCCCCCATTCTATCCTCTGGGCAATCTAGCTTCTCATCAGTCATTTTAGTTACAAGCATATACCTAGAACAAACCTATATGTTGATATAAGATGGTGTGTTCATTTTTGTTCAGAAGTACAGTTTTTGAATGCAGGACTGTTTTTCTATGGAGACTCAAAAAGATGTGGTCCCAAATGTCCAAGTTCAAATCACATAATTAACTATCATACTCTAGAACAACCCAGCCACTACACAAAGACTCAAGAAAATCAGGCTTTTTCTTTAGTTTTGTAAAGAAGATGACTTGGTATAATCTAGTAAACATTGCTTCTGTAGTCAGAAAGCCCAAGTTCAAATCTTCACATATGAAACTGGATATATGAGTGACCATGAGCAAGACAAATGATTTTTCTGGGTCTCATTTTTCTAATCCTTAAAATAATAACATAGGAGGAAAGTTCCATGAAATTAGGGATTGATTTCTAACATCTTTTATTTTCAGTGCCAGGTATATATAGTGCCTTGCATCTAATTTTGCTGCTTTTGGTTTTACAAATAGAATATATCTATAGTTATTTCACTTGCTTTAGATTTTTTTTAATAATTTTTTATTCTTAGAAAAATGTTCTATGGTTACATAATTCATGTTTTTACTTTACCCTTCACCAACCCCTTAATCCTGCCCTCCCCTTCTGCTTTTTTGCATTTATTTGCCATGTTTCTGTGCCCTATTACATGGTCTATCTTTGTGAATGTTCCATGTGCTGCTGAAAAGAAGGTGTATTCCTTTTTGTCTCTATTTATTTTTCTCCATACATCTATTAACTCTAATTTTTCTAGGGTTTCATTCACCTCTCTTATGTCTTTCTTATTTATTTTTTGGTTTGATTTATCTAGATCTGATAGGGGAAGGTTGAGGTCCCCCACTAGTATGGTTTTGCTATCTATTTCCTCCTTGAGCTCCACCAGCTTCTCCTTTAGAAATCTGGAAGTTATACCCTTTGGTGCATACATATTGAGTACTGATATTTCTTCATTGTTTATACTGCCTTTTATTAGGATGTAGTTACCTTCCCTATCTCTTTTAACCTTATCTGTTTTTACTTTGGCTCTGTCAGAGATCACCCCTGCCTTCTTTTTCTCATTTGAAGCCCAAAAGATTTTGCTTCATCCTCTCATTTTCACTGTATGTATGTCTGTTTGTCTCATGTGTGTTTCTTGTAGACATCACATATGGTTGGGTTTTGGTTTCTAATCCACTCTGCTATTTGCTTCCATTTTATCGGCGAGTTCATCCCATTCACATTCAGAGTTATAATTATCAACTGTCCATTCCCAGACATTTTGATTCTCTCTCCTAGTCCTGTCCTTTCTTCTTTCACTGTTTCCTTCTATACCAGTGTTTTGTTTTTAATCAGTTCCTATAATCCCCTCCCTTGTTGTACTTCCCTTTCTCCCCCCTCCCTTCTTATTCCCCTCTTATTGTTCTTTAAAGCCACGTGGTGCTCCCCCCCAAGCCCTCTCCCTCCCTAGTATTGCTTCCCTCCCCACCATTTCGATTGTTTCCCTTCTACTTCTTCTCTATAGGGCGTGAATCAATTTTCTGCCCCTATGGATCTGATTGTTCTTCTCTAAATTGATTTCAATGCACTTAAGTCTTGAATATTACCTCTCTCTAACCTCTTTACCCTTACAGTGTATTGTTATTTTTCCCTGTTGATCCCATGCGCTTCTTTATGAAATATAAATTTATTCCTTTTTGTTTGCTTTCCTATTTTTCTTATTATTGTCTTCTTCCCCCCCCCAGTTTTGTATATATTTATAACAACCTACATACATACATATATATATGCATATATATATATATATTTATATATCTCTTGACATTTCATCCTATACAGTTTGTCCCTGTTCCCTCTATGTAAATTTCTTCTAGTTACCCAATTGGTAATAATAATTTTTAATATTTGCCAATACCTTCTTTTCTTCTTGGGATATAAATTGATTGAACTTGTTGTGTCCCTTAAAGAAAAGAATTTTTTTCTTCTTCCCCCATTCTCTTAATTACCTTATGTTGATTCTCTTGAGTTCTGGGTTTGGGCAGCAAACTCTCTGTTTAAGTCTGGTTTTTTCTTGATGAATGTTTGGAAGTCCTCAATTTTATTGAATGACCATACTTTCCCCTGCAATAATATAGTTAGTCATGCTGGATAGTTGATTCTTGGTTGTAGACTCAGTTCTCTTGCTTTCCGGAATATTGTGTTCCATGCCTTCTGGTCCTTCAATGTAGATGCAGCCAGATCCTTTGTTATCCTAACAGTGGTTCCCTGATATCTGAATGACTTCTTTTTAGCAGCTTGTCTAAACTAAAATGCTGCTTTCTACAATGAACTTTTTCCTAATACACTTTAGTTCTAGAAGCTTCCCTCTGTTTCTCTCCAATTTGTCCTGTATACATATATAGATACAAATAGATAGATAGTTAGATAGATAGATAGATGTATAGTTTGTGTGTAATTTCCATTAATTGTATGCATATTGTCCCCTTTATTTAACTGTGATTTCCTTGAGAGCAGGAACTATATTTTGCCTTTCTTTGAACCCCCAGGGCATAGTACAGTGCCGGGAACATAGTAGGCACTTATTAAGTGCTTAGAGATTAACATAGAGATGACATGACTTGTTCAACATAACCTATATAATAAATATCAAAGCCTGGTGTCTAAATCAAGACTTTAGAACCAGATGTTTTTCACTCTTGTCTTTCTAAACTCCAAGCCTATATCACACTCTAAATCCAATACAGTTTAAATGGGTAGTTTTCAATAAAATATTGTATTTTTACTTTCTTTAGGGTTTTTTCAAACTTCAAAGTTTCAAGATGCTAGTTACATCTGCGCTGCAGTCAAGGTTTTCTTGGCATGCAGGTGAAGTAGCAACAACTTACTGGGAAAGGTTTTGATGATGTTCCAGAACACAAGGAATTGTTTCATTGCCATCCAACCATTTCAGATATTATTTAAACATGACAAAATTGATCAGGAAGAGAAAATAGAGATTTTGAGGAAAATAAAGAAAAGGTTACAAAAACAATTGCAACTCGCTTCATAACTTTTTCTAGGACCAGCATTGGCTGAAGTTGCCCGGGTATCCATTTACAAGACTTCTCCCTTTCTCCTTGACTGCTACATATGAAGAAAAGAGATAATTATATAATAGTTATTCTTTCTGGCAAGGATATAGTTTTTCCCTACCAAAGTGTATTAATTAGAATTTTGTACCCTGGACTTCATCCCCCAGAAGTCCTTCAGTATTTCCCAGAATTCTTTTTAATCTCTCCATCACATTTGTGTGGTCACTTATTGTTCATAAGCTTTGTAACTCCTCCCTCTCACTCTCTTCTCTAGTGACTGGGCTGGGTTAACAACTTTTACTTTTGCCTTTTATGTTAGTTATTATTAATAAATCTTCTAAATTATAATAATTAGAATATTGGATATTAATTTTAAACCTCATAATAGTGTAACTGACTCAAACTAGTCACCTGGTTTCTTCCAACTGCCCGCTGATAGACATAGATCAGTATGATGACTCATACTTTCTATGTCATCTCTTGTTTTAATGTTTCAAGGGATCCCACAGACAAAGTATAGCACCCAAGTCACACAACAAAGATTTCGAGCATGAGCAAAACCAGCTTGCAGAACTGGATGATAGGAAGTGTTATTACAGCATCTCAAGCAAAGACATTTCTATTTTGTATTGTCCTGGAATATTTCGATGGTGATACGCAATAGTGTTAGAGTGAGAGGGAAAGAGGAAGATAGGGGAAAAAAACATTTGTTGATCACCTATTATGTGTGAAGTATTGGCTAAGTACTTTATTTATGTTATCCTATTTGATATTCATAACCTTATTTAGTTAGGTGCTATTATTATCCCCATTTTACACTTGAGAAACTGAAGGAAAATGAGATTAGGCTACTTGCTCAGAGTCACACAACTAGTAGGTTTGTGAGTCTGGATTTGAATTTAGATCTTCTTGATTCCAGGTGCAGTACTCTATCTTCTGTATCACCTAGCTACCTCCAATCAATAATAATTTGCACCATAGAAATATGGGCAAGTGGCCAGAACAGATCAAAAGCACCAGGGATTTTTCTTTAATTCTTTTTTTATGGAATTTACAAAGGAAGATAGTAGTATCTATTATGCTATATCAACTGCATGAACAGTTTTGCTTCACTTTCTGCTCACTCACCCATTCATGTGCCATTTCTCAGTCCTGATAAGTAGGTTAATATTATAATGCCTACCTGTTATCTCATTTGAGTGATAGCTCTTAGCCCAGTGCATGACACATAGTAGGTGCTTAATAAATGTTTATTGATTGATTGATTGATCCTACTAAAAGAGATTTTGTGTCTCTTACTCCCATGGAACTAACTTTATTCTAGAATAGAAACAGACAGAACATGAAGGTAAAAGGTTGCCAAACAAAATGTCATAGGTGTTTAATGAGAAAAAAAATTCCTTCCATTGATACTGAAAAGATTCATAAGGGAGAGTGAAATATCATCTCCCTCCCAAAATACACTCAAGTTGGAAGTGTGATTCTTAATACCTCTGCCAGTCCCCTTAACACCACCTCCTACAATTTTTAAGTGCATATAATTCACAGGAAATCCTTCTTAAGGTTATCATTCTCCTAGAAAACATGTGTGCACATGTATGTACATATATACATATTTACACAGATACACGTACTCTTAAAACTTCTTCACTAAACATTCTCATCATTGAAATGGTAAGGTCATTTTATCAGGCCCATTATATAGTTGAAGAAAACAAGGCACAGACTAATATGGACTGTAGTCAGAATCAAAGATGAGGACTTCAGTTTCTTAATTCTCTACTCCCAGGCTATGAAATGAGACTTGGGACAAAGTTGCCTCTGATACATCATATATCATCTCATGTTTGTTGTGACAGGTAAGGAAACCTATCTAAATTAAATCATTGCCACAGTTAAACCTAGTGGAAATGCTTTGTCAGTAATGACAAAAGGCCCCTTGGTCATTTTGATGTGCCATCAGGATGCGGAATCAATCAGTCAGAAAGAATATATTAAGGGCCTCCCATGGCTCTTGTGCTATAACATACATCCTGTTCCCAAAACAGCAATGCCCTGGTCCAACACAGCATGATAAGGAATGGAGCCAGTTGCCTATCTTCCAACCCTTCTGAGGTGGCTTATATGTTAATTCATAAGCAGCAAGAATTGGTGACAGATCTTAGGGCTGGAAAGATGGACTTTCATAGCTATGGTCTGGAACATTACCCTGAGGGAATTTACTCTGCTATTAGCAGGCTCGCAAACTGTGAAATTTGGATAAGGCAGATGGGATTAGATCAGAATCTACCAAGGTCCAATCCCTTTCAACACGGATTAAGTTAGTGTATGATTTTTAAATTTTTTTTCCTAAAAGGTGACAAGAGTAGGACTTAATTGGTGAGGATGAGGTTATAGGCTCAAATAACAGCTTTCTTTTAATACTGGCCATAGAGATAAGGTTTTCTGTTCACCTATGGTCATAACAAAGCCCACTCACATGAGATTGGGACCATTCGCACATAGCCAACATCCCCAAAGATAAATCATCACACTCTGCCCTGAGGACCAGACATGCTTTCATATGGAGATGGGGCAAAATATTTCTGTGCCATTATTTAGAGGTACCTAGAGGTATGGTGAATAGACTGCTGGCAGAGTGGAGCAGAAAGACCAGAGTTCAAATCCAATTGCAGCCACTTCCTAGTTGTGTGACCCTGGACTTAAGTCACTTAACCTCTATTGCCCTCACTTTCCTACAAGCAATAACTACCATAGTGTCTTTGTTGTATACGGTATCCCTTCTAGGTGAGAATTAAGTTAACCTCCTTTTGTCAATTGTTCCATGATCTTTGAGAAATTGTAAGGGACCAGACTGACTCAGTCCTATCCATAAAAACAGAGAACTTGACACCTCATTTGTAGTCTGTCCTCAGAGTACCATTTGGGTTCACTCCAGAGTGGCAGATAGCCACTGACAGAAATGGGCCCCTGAGTTGCAAGGTAGTTCATTATCCAGAACATTGTATCTCACTCTAGGTGGGGTCTGGCATTGAGCATATGTTGAGAAAACCATTTCTGCTTTATTTCTCAGAGTACAGGCAGTAATTAGCATCACTAGCTGACAATGCTTGTCCTCTTTTCAACACCATTTTCAACAATACTGGGAAGCAACCATACATAATGAGATGAAACAGAAATATTGTTGGAAAGCCCAGTAATGTATGAAAATATGAGAGGTGAAAAGTGAAGAAAGATAATTAAGTGAGCTAGATCCATGGGTGATGAAAAACAATGAGTTTATGAAGCTCTAGGAACTTACAATTCCATTCGACTGCATTACTGCAAGTTTCCAAAACATGCAATTTATGCATGTAAAACCAAGTATGGCATTTTATCTAGCGAGACCAGGAAAGGATGATAATGTTATGTATTTAAGAATTAAGTATTATATAGCATTCTACCTAATTAAAATACTGAAAAACCCTAAACATCCTCTGTACATACATATTTCTATAATGCATGAATTTATAAAGTTTTTGGACAACCCAGCACTTAAGTATGTTAATAAGAAATGATACATTCATACAAAATAATTTAAGTTAAAGGATAGAGCATACTAATGACATGATGATGCACTAACGTTATAACAACTTACTTTACATATTATTTATTCTCTCATCTTTGGAACTACACTCATTTGAAAGTGCAACAAGTAAATCTTAAAGATATTTGGTTTTCTATATTTATTAGGTTTTCATCACATTCTTTGATCATCATCCACAAATGAGAAGAATATAGGAGTAAAACTGAAAGGTAGACAAATGAGTTGAAAGACTTTAAAATGAAATTTACAATCTGAGTAGACAGATTTGCAACATGAATTATGGTTCAGCTAAAACAATTGAAAGAATAAGGACAGATAGGAGGAGCTGGAGGATTCTTAACCTCATTCTTCATTCTCTTTTCCTTTACTCTGTTCTAAAGAAGAGGTGGCCTTCTTTTCTCTAAGGTCAATGGCTCTATATGCTTGATCCCATTGCCTCTGATTTCTTCTAGCAGATAGTTCCCATGATCCATGACCTCTCCTTTAATCTCTAGTCTTTCCCAATTGACTAGCTACTTCCCCACTCTGTATAACCACTCCCAGGACTCTTTTTTGTTAAAAAAAACTTTTTTTTACTTATCTATCACTCCCTCCAGCTATTATCCCATATTTCAACCTCCTTTTCACTGTCAAACTCCAAGTAAAAGCAGTCTACACAAATTTTCTCCACTTCCTCTAACTTCATTTGCTATTAAATACCTTGCTTTCTCATTTGAACTTCAGTTGCTCTCTCTGAAGTTACCAAAGTTACCAAGGATCTCTTAATTGACAAGCCAAATGACCTTTTCTCATTCATTATCCTCCTTGAGCCTTTCTGCCACATTTCACAATGTTGACTTCTCCCTGCTTCTATGTATGCTCTCATTTTGTGGCATTTTTCTCTTGGTTCTCCCCCTAATTATTTGGCCATTTCTCAGGTTCTTCTTCTATGTCATTAGTATGTCCTACCTGCCACATTTAAGCCTATCCTAAGGTACCATCTCTGGCAACTTTCTCTTCCTTCTCTGTAATATTGCTCTCACTGGACCCATAGGATAGATTATCACCTCTGTGCAGATGAATCTTTCTACTGAACTCCAGTCTCTCATATTCACCTGCCTAGTAAGCATTTCCATTAAAATGTCTCAGGAGCATTTCAAACTCAACATGTTAAAAATAGAATACATATCTATCCTTCTTTTGAATTTTCCTATTCCTTTTAGGGATACTACCACTCTTTCAGACATCTGGATTTGCAAACTTGAGATATCCATAGCTCTCAACTTTCCCTTATCTACCCTCATATGCAACCATTTGGCAAGTCTTATTAATTTTACATTTATGTCATCTGTCACATCTGCCCACATCTCTTCACTCACACAATCATTAATCTGGTTTAGGATCTTATTACCTCTTACCTGGATGGTTACGATTACCTTTATTTAGACTCCTTACCTCTAGGATCTCTCCTCTCTCGTTTCTACTCTTGTTAGTTGCCAATATGGTATTCCTAAATTACAACTATGATCATTTTACCCAGGCCTTCCTCCATATAAGAAGGTCCAGTAGTCTCATCTTGTGTCTAATATCAAAAACAAATTACTGTGGCATTTAAAATGCTTTACAATATGACTACACCCTACTTTTCTAAACTTGTTATACATTACCCCATTAATGTTGGTCCTTTGCATACAACACTCCCTTTCTCATCTCTGTAGGCTGGCTCCTAGATTTGTAATGTACTCTTCTCTTTCCTCTGCTTCTTAGAATTCCAAGCCTCCTTCAAAATTCAGGTCAATTAACACTTACTTCATGAGGACTTCCTTGATACCCCTAGCCCACTGATGGGCAAACTTTTTAAAGAGGGGTCCAAAGGAAAGGAAATGCTCATCTTTCAGTCTGTTTTTAAGGCAACTCTTTCAAAGTTTCATTGTATTATATCCTACTCATTGTATTCTACAGATTAGGAATAATGTCATGAGGCCAGACAGAACATTTCAGGGGACCACATATGGCCCACAGGCCATAGTTTGCCCATCACTGCCCTAGCCACTACTATCTCCTTCTTGAACTCATTTTATATTTATTTTGCATAAATTGTGCATATATGTGTTCATATTATTTCTCATCATGTACAGGAAGCTTTTCTTATCACCCCACCTTAACGTTAGTGTCTTCTATTTGTTGATTATTTCCAACTTGGCTTGTATTCAGCTTGTTTACACAGAACTGTTTGCTTGTTATTTCCTCCATTGGGGCAATTAGATGGTGAAAAAGATAATGCCCTGGGTCTGGAATCCAGAAGACCCGAGTTCAAACCTGGACCCAGACATTTACTAGCTGTGTGATTATGTACAAGCCAAATAACCTCTGTTAGTTTCTGTTTCCTTCACTCTAAAATGGAGATAATAATGCACCTACCTCACAATACTATTATGAAGATAAAATGAGAGAGTATTTGTAAAGTTTACAACACTTGATACATTAGATCAGTGGTTCCCAAACTTTTTTGGCCTATGGCTCCCTTTCCAGAAAAAATACTACTTAGCCCCCTGGAAATTAATTTTTTTTAAATTTTAATAGCAATTAATAAGAAAGATAAATGTACCTGCAGCCATCACTGCCTCCCTGGATCGCTGCAGCACCCACCAGGGGGTAGTAGCCCCCACTTTAGGAATCACTGCATTAGATGTTTAATAAATTATTGTTTCATTTCTTCCTATTAGACTGTAAGTCTCTAGAGAGCAGGGACTGTCTTTTACCTTTCTTTGCATCACCAGCACTTAGCACAGTGTCTGACACATAGCAGGTTTTGAACATAAGTTCCCTCAGGCAGAAACTATCAATTTTTGTTATTTAAGCATCAGTCTAGTCTTTTAGATAGCTGGCTATTAATGATTTAATTGATTTGCTAGTTAAAAAAAGGTCACAATATTGAACATAGTATACTAATAATGTCTTCCATTAGGGGAAATGGCTAATAGCTAGTTATAGAAACTTTGTCAACCCCACTGCATACCAGTAATCAGAAAAAAGATGTCTATATCCTTTAATGTGTAAACCAGTTGTCCCAGGTAAATGTAAGTAGACCAGATTAAACACTTCTTTCTCAAGTAAGGAAAGTGAATGAATCCCTTTAACTGAAGATACTGTTAACTCAATTAGAATGTCAGAGCATTTAAATCGCAAGAGGAAAAGGCAGAAGTTGGTTCCAATGAAATTAATGAGTGCATCAGTTTTTCTTTGAGCCTTTGGGAATGGCCCAAGATTTTGGGCTGAATTTCCTTTGAATGATCCTTATAAGGTGGCTTAGTTTAGTGTGTTGACATGGCAGAATAAAAAGAAAGCTAAGTGAGACTTCTTTGTGTAAGACTGAGTTCTGAAGAATGCAGTTGCCGCTACTAGGTCTGTATCCTAAAAATACTTTTTTTTAAAAAGGAAAACAACATATTTGTACAGAAATATTTATTGCAGCTCTTTTTTCAGTAGTAAAGAAATGAAAATCAAGAATTCACCATCCATTGGGAAATGGCTAAGTTAGGATATATGATTGTGATAAAATACTATTGTGCTATAAAAAAATAAACAGAATGGGTCTGAAAAGACTTGCACGATGTTATGCAAAGCAAAGCAAGTAGAACCAGAAGAACATTGTACACAGCAAGAGCAATATAAGCAATATTTTTGATGAACTGCGAATGATATAGTTATTCTCTTCAATCAGTGATCCAAGAGAATTCCAGAGACTCTTGATGAAAAATGACATCTGCCTTCAGAGAAAGAACTTATGGAGTCTGAATACAGACCAAAATATTATATATATTTTGCATTTTTTATTTCTTAACTTCCTTCCTTCCTTCCTTCTTTCTTTCTTTCCTTCCTTCCTTCCTTCCTTCCTTCCTTCCTTCCTTCCTTCCTTCCTTCCTTCCTTTCTCCTCCTCCTCCTCCTCTTCTTCTTCTTTTCATTCTTGGTCTTCTTGTTGTTGTTGTTCTTGTTTTCCTCCTTCTGTTTGAGATCTCTTCCACAAAATGGCTAATATGGGGAAATGGTTTGCATGACTTCACCTATAAAATATATATCAGATTGTTTGCCATCTCAGCAGGGGTGTAGTGTGGGAAAGAGGAAGGGATAGAAGGAGAGAGAAAATTTGGAATTCACTGTTTTTTAATGTGTTAAAATTATTTTTACATGTAATTTGTTTAAAGGAAATATAAAAAGAAAAAAGAATACAATTGCCTGAGTGATTTCCTCTGTATATCTATTCCCCTAGAATATATGTGTGTGTGTGTGTGTGTGTGTGTGTGTGTGTGTGTGTGTGTGTGTGTGTGTGTGTTCTTCGGAAATCTAACTTTGGTCTGGATTAGAGGCTGCCTGAAGAATTAAGAATAAACTATAGCAAGTGATTATCTTTTGTAACATGATTAATCATATTTTCTTCCTTGACTATACATCATATGTACTTTTTGCTTTTTCTGAGTTGTTTGTATTAAGATTCATAGCTCCCAAACAGTGAACAATCACAGGATTGTGACACCCATGTAGAAATCCTCTCTATTTCCATCAGTTACTTATACTTTTATATGCTCCATAACTATCTCTTGATGCTATTAAAACACAATTTTTGCATGTTTCAGCTTTTGCTTCTTTATTTAAAATGGAGAAAAAACAATCATATCTTACATCACAGGGATGCTCTGAGTGTAGAGGAGACACTATAAAGTGCCTTGGGCTTTTTAGGAGACAAACATTATATAAATCCAAGCCTGCATAAGCATTACATTTGTATTTAATGTAAATCCCTTTGGCCACCTTTTAAGCCCATTTCTTTTACTGAATACTTTGGGGAGTTGCCTATTTTTAATGTATGTTTATTTCATCGGTTAATATTGTTTTACAATAAAAACAAATGTTTGGAAGTTATGGAGAACAAATTCGGTCACAAAGAAGAGATATGAAAAAACTCCTTACCTCCCTTCCCCCATTCCTAAGCAAAAGGGTTTGTTCGTAGGTGGGGAATATTTCATGTGAAATATTTATGTCATGATCAGACTTAATGATTTTTCCTCTTCTTACTTTTTTCTTCCTTTTCTTTTTTGGTTATAGGAGATGACTCCCTGAGAGAGGTTGGGAGAAGATATATAGGATAATATCCAGACAATGTAATATTTAATATTATTTAACATTAAATAAAATACATTATACATACAGATACATATGCACTTATATAGCAATGTAGTCTCAATCAGAACACAATTCATTAAAATTTTATCCTGGGCAGCTGGGTAACTCAGTGGAGTGAGAGTCAGGCCTAGAGACAGGAGGTCCTAGGTTCAAACCCGGCCTCAGCCACTTCCCAGCTGTGTGACCCTGGGCAAGTCACTTGACCCCCATTGCCCACCCTTACCAATCTTCCACCTATGAGACAATACACCGAAGTACAAGGGTTCAAAAAAAATTTTATCCTGCATTCAATTTTTATTAATTTCATTCCTTAAACCTAGTACTTGACTATCTATTTCAGTCTATGTGTTGTTTTTCTACATATAGGGTTTTCTTTTAGGGAAAGTTGACTCTGTCATTAGCAACATTTACTTTGTCCTTTTGGATGAAATGGTGCAGTGAAGAAAACGCAATTCAAAGCAGGATGATCCATTCTCAAATCCTGGCTTTGCCCTATAACCCTGCATACATTTTTGCAAATCACTTCCCCTCTTTATATCTCAGTTTCTTCATTTACAAAATGAATTAGATTGTCCCTTCTAGTTCTAAATCTATGTTCCTCTGACCCTAATATGTCATTAATCTATATCATAGGATCATAGATTTAGAGTTTGGAAGGGACTTAGAGATTGCTTTGTCACTCTACTGTGGAATGATATGGGGAACAGAGAGATTATGTGACTTGTCCAATGTCACATAGGAAGAAGTGGCAGAGTCCAGATTTGAAATTGGTGTCCCAAACTCTGGACCCAAAGTTGTTTCCACTGCACTAAAATGTCTCTCCAAAACAAATAGGAAACTAAGAGTAGAACTTGAACACCAGTCTTCCTGAAGAAATGCCACCATGTTTTGTATGATTTAAATATAAAACATTCTTTATCACACTCCACTTACCTCCCAGCAAAATAAAGGCAATATAACCATAAAGCTGAAAAGGTAGTGTTATGGCGGTATGGATAACTTCAGCACCTGGGACAGCTATTTTAACTAAACTGTCGATCCTTGGCTGTGCAATTCTGAAAAAATTTTTCAAATTTGATTGGTAGATACGTCATGTCAATATCCACAATGAAGTGTATAAAATTCTGGATTTTATGTAAATAATACATGGGTTTAAATTTTGTGTGATTCTTTGCAAGTCATTTAGTCACTTTGTGTCTTACTTTCCTTATCTGTAAAATGGGGATAATAGTATCTATCTGATAGGATCTGATTATGTATGCAAGCTCATTTAAAGAAGTTAAGCTTAAATATGAGCTAATGTTGCTGTTCTAGTTCTTTTCATTTTATAATTGATGGAGTTGAAGTAGTAATAGTTCTAAGGTAAATCACTATTTTATTTCCCAAATAGATTTCTTATTTTTCACAGTTAATTCTCATTATGCAGATTATAATCTATCAGTGCTTACCCATTCTTGTTCATATTCCCTTATCTCTTCCCAAAAATTCTGCATAAGCAGTAAACCAAACATACTTTAAACATTTCTTATTTTCTCCTTAAATTATGAGGGTACTTATATAGCACTGTGGCTACCAGTTATTCATTGCTTTTACCATATGACTAGCTCATTTTTTCTTATTATATAATTTCATTTTTTATTACAAATCTTACAAAACCAAATAAAATAAGTGTCTCCAAGTACAAAGAAAAATAAAATTGTATGTAAATAAACTCATGAATCTCTTATATTTTAGGTTTATTTTCTACATATCTACCTAATAAATCTCAACTACAAATGTCTCCACACCCCTCAATCACAGAAAACATTGTCTGTGAGACCAAAATGTTCATAAAGATTAAGTCTTTCATGTTTTCACCTTTCAGTTCACTTTCTGGAGGTAATATTCACAATTTATTCTTCCAGGATTAATTCTGTCGTTGTGTACAACATTCTGTTGGTTCTCCTCATTTCATTGTTCATTATCCTGAGTAATTCTTCCTGTTTTTCTTTAAATTAGCATTTATCGATTCAAATGCAGCAGTAGTATTCTATCACCATCATATACCATGGTTTGTTTAGACATTCCTTAGTTGATGACATCCTCTCAATATACAATTCTTTGCCAAAAAAAAAAAAGAGTTAGTATAAATATTTTGGAATATATGGGGTCTTTTCCTTTTTTCTCTGATCTCCTTAATAAATAGACCTAGCAATTGCTGTGTCTAAGAATATATCTAATTTTGTAACTCAGAAGGTATAATTTTAAATTCCTCTCCAAAATGATTGGATCAGTTCATAGCTCTGCAAATAGTGTATTAGAGTCCCCATCTTTCCATATTCCCTCCATAATTTGTCATTTTGCCCTTTTGTCATTTTAGCCAGTCCAATGGGTATTTTATATAATTATGTTTGTGTAGTTCTTAGGTTGGTTTTGATAGGTATACTCCCAAGTATTTCATTCTATACATGGTTATTTTAAAAGGAGTGTCTCTTTCTTAATTCTTCTTTCAGGATTTTGTTAGTAATATATTAAAAATGCTGATTTATATTGCTTTATTTTAAATATTGATACTTTGCAATTTTTTGATCATTTCAACTATTTATTTGAATCTCTAAAAATTTTTAGCATATACCATCATGTTGTTTGTAAACAAAGATAGTTTTATCACCTCTTTGATTATTATTATTCCTTCAGTTCCTTTCTATTCATTTATTATTATTGTTAGCATTTCTGATACTATTTTAAATATAAATGCTCATCATGAGCATCCTTATTTCACTCCCAATATTACTGGGAAGGTTTCTAGTTTATCCCCATTACAAATAATATTTGCTTATTTTAGGTAGATGCTTCATATAATTTAAGAAAAAACCTATTGATATGTGTGCTTTCCAGTGTTTTTAACAGGATTTCATATAACTTTTTGTTGACATATTTTGTTCCTATTCTTAAAAACTTCTTATTGGTTGAATGTTATAGCCTATTCACATGCAGTCTATTACGGTTATTTGGTCTTTGATGTTTGGTTGACCCTTCTTCCAGTTCATAAAAATTGTTTTTAATAATTTAATACAAATGTTGAAATGTAAACTCATTTTCTATAGTGCCACTGAAAGCATCACTACAATTACTGGAAAGCCCATTGGGAGTAATATCTTATCCCCTTTCTCTATGATTTTTGTTTCTTCTGCTTGGTCTCTATATTCTAAGATATTTTCATTACCCATGTATTATTATTACTACTGCTGCTATTAGTGGTAATTGTATATTCTTGTCTTTTTAAATAGTTTTCATTAGTAATAGTTCTATGTTTCATCATTTTTGTGGGGTTTATAGCAGCAGCAGCAGTAGTAGTAGTAGTTGTTGTTGTAGTTGTAGTAGTAGTAGTAGTTATAGGATCTCATCTTTTTCTGATGAAGTTCAAAAAGCAATGGATAATGGTCATATTAGGGCAAGTCATTATCCTGTTTTTTAAAATATATTTAATATTCCACAGTTATTGTACAAGTAGAGAAAATAACTGATTTTTGTAATGGAATACAAGGATCTGGATGTAAACATCTTTTGTTTGTCCACTGAGCATCTTCCGTCCAACTCCAGGAGCAGACAAGAGCAATGCTCTGTACTTTATCCTATTCTTACATTACTTTGAATTCTTCTGCAAGCTCATTGTGTCTAGAAAGTCTATGTTTCTTGTAGTTTGGTGATTAAGAAAAAATTTTTGGAAGCATATTGAAAACCTAGTTCTTAAGTTTTTCCTGGGTCAATCTTATGACCAATCAATTGTGAGCAGGTGTTCTGTCTGTAAAATAGTTTTTTTTTCCAGTATAGTTTGAA
The DNA here is from genome assembly GCF_016433145.1 of Gracilinanus agilis. Lineage (NCBI taxonomy): Eukaryota > Metazoa > Chordata > Mammalia > Didelphimorphia > Didelphidae > Gracilinanus > Gracilinanus agilis. Next base: position 533,649,119 of record NC_058131.1, read on the forward strand.
TTTGTAAAACTATTTTGAGGTATATTATTTGCATCCAGGAATTTGTGACAAGTCTCTAGTATACCATGTCAGTCACCAAGTCATGTCTAAATAAGTCTCTGATGGTTGCTAATTTTTTTGTAGTTTTTAGTGTCGCATAGTTTCTTTTGCTGACATAAAATCCATTGAACAAAAAGCCCAATCTCCTTGAAAACAATCTACTTTCATTTTGGGTTATTGTTCTTATTGTTTTATTATTATTATTAGTCTCAGCTATCTAAATATAAATAATAAGATATCTTCCTTCATAGCAAAGGTAGAAAAAAAGCAATATATACTTTGAAGTCAGAAGACCAGCTTGCACTAATAACTATAAGCTTATATGGTACTGGTGATGTTTTCAGCATATCTTGGAGGATGGCTCACAATGACTGGATCAGAATAAATTAAATTGGTCAAATTAAATACCCTATGTATGTGATGGCCAAGTCATTTGACTTAACTGAATTTCCAGTTTCCTGATTTGAAGAAACTAGTAGAGGACAGAAAGAACAAAGGAAGCATCCAGTCTCAAAATCAATCCAATTTGGCCACTTAGAGTCAGTGCCAACAATGGTATAAATATGTTATGGTTGTGGAAAACCTGAAGTGCTCTTCAGATACAAGGCAGGGATAAAAACTGGAAAAGCCTATTCTCATGTGTTCTAAATAACTGAGAACAAAAAGCCCTACATTAGCAAGCTAACATCAATGGGGGACCATTGCCCATGTGTAAAGGAAATAGCTCTTAAGGAAAAGACTACCAAGTGAAGGGTTAGAAGTATCGCTGTTACAAGTGGATTTCACTCTGTAAAGTGGTGTGTGTGTGTGTGTGTGTGTGTGTGTGTGTGTGTGTGTGTGTGTGTAACATACACCAATTTGCTGGAGAAGAACACTTATGAATAAGACATATTTAGGGGATTTTAGAAAATGCTCTGCTAGTCTCAAAGCCTATGGAGAATTTAATTAGAGTCAATGGTGAAATCACTAAGGAAATACCCATTAAGCTTTTCAAGTGTGCTATTTTTGCTGTGGGCTGACTACTGAGTCTTTTTCTGTGTCATTGCCTTGGTCTCCCTCTCTGATGAAACAAACAAACAGAGGCATGTTGGCAGCCTTTTAACATGTTTTTCACCCTGAGCCCAGTGGGGAGAAGAGCCGTGAATTTGAAATCTTTGCCAAATCAGCCTGAAGTCTCGTGTTGAGCAGAGTTTTAATTCCTGCCAAATACAGTAGCTAATTTCAGCTTTAGATGGTTGCTCACTGATACCAATACGGATCTCCACTCAAGTGTATAACTGAAATTTTAAGTTTGGGAGAATTTCTTTCATCTGTCTTCTCTTCTTACCTCTCTTAGATTCACAGTACCTTGAACCAAATTCTGGGTCATCAGGATTAGCAATTGCTAATCAAGTTCTTCTGTTTTTAAAGTTTATGGGACCTTCAGTGCCTTCTAGAGCATTCAGGACTAGTACCAGTTTGGAATATGAACCATTTTGAATTGTCAGGTATCCCAACTTCAGAGTATTTATGTCGCTAAGTTCAATAGCCTGCTGCTGTATCAGAAGGTTTCTTTCAGAAGGCTAGGCAGAGCTAGGAAAATCTGAAATCAGATCCTCCCTCAAACTTTTACTACCTGTTTGAGGATAGGCAAATCACTTAAGATTTCTCCAACTGAATTATCTGGAAAGCAGAGATAATAGCACTCACCTTATAGAGCTATTGTAAGGGTCAAATAAAATTGTATGTTTATTTAAAGAATTTTGCTAATCTTTAAATGATAGGTAAATGTTAGCTATTTTTTTTTATATCAAGTGATATAAGAGGGAATCAATAGGCAGGAGGATTCAATCTGATATCTTGGTGTCAGGAAAAGGGGACTGTGGCCTTTCTGCCATTTGCTTTGTTTTATCACCCTTTGAATCCCCATTATCTAAAACAGTGCCTGAAACATTGTTGAGATCTATTTATCATCTCTGATAAGGACAGCTTAGTTGATAAGAAAACAGGAGATGATCTTGACTGTTAACTCATAGCTGCTTCTCCAAAGTGTCATTGAGTCACAAGTTTATTATATATGAAAATTCAAACTCCCTTTCACCCAAAAGCACAAGGAAAGTTTCCCATAGTTGTGCAGAGCTGCATTTTTAACATAGACAATACAACAGGCTTAGAAGCTTCAAGGTGAAGATAAGAACCGGGCTGGACCTTCAGCTGTGTGATTATCAGCAAGCTGAGTCTGAGAATACTTATCTCAGGGGCAAATGCCCCAGCTAAACTAAGGTTTCAGCCTTGGCTGCATTTCTGACCAAAGGGGAAGAATGTTAACCTCTTCACTGCTGATTTGCTAGGAACTTAAAGCTTTTCAGTAAGATCACAGTACTTTTCAACAAGAAATCACAAGGATCACAAAAGGGGTCAAAAGAAGAGTCTCAGATTTTTATCTATTTGAGACTCTGTTTCTCTTATTGGCTTCCCACAAAACATGCTATGCACTTACATAAACACTTCTTAACTTATTGATTGACTGACTAATGTAGCAATTGCAGGGGACAAGAGATAAATAGGTCAAGTGCCACATTTTTATGTATGAAATATTAAAATATCGCCATATGGATGAGATAATCCATGGAGGACTAATATGAAGACATAGAATCAAAATTGTACTGAACTCAGACAAAGCCTTAACGATTAGATATGAGACTCAATACCAGAGATCTTATGGATCTCCCCATAAGCCTATACGTTTTGGCACAAGGTTCACAAAATATCCTTTTGTATGTTACCTAATATCATAATTCCATGAATGTACATGTATCTGATAAAGTTTTAAAGAGTAATCACTATTTTGAGAAGGCAGAAAAAGCACCTACAGTTATCAAATATCTCTGCAGTTCAAGTCCTGCCAAGAACACTCTTGAAGGTAAGTTGAAGATGGCACATGGAAGATACTGGCCAATCAGAATAGAAAATTAATATATGAAGCAATCATGAATTGGTATTGAGTTGAAGGAAAGAATCCATTTGGGGTGTGTGTACATGTGTGTGTATATGTGTGTGAATGTTGAGAAGTTCGTTGCCTTGATTTGACTGGAAGAAGCATGGAAAGAATAACTGCTAGAGCAAATTTAAAGAATGGTTTGCTCCCACTGGGTATTAAGCAACAAGCGGTTTTATATAGGGTTTTAGATTCTAGGGCTCTCTGGTATTTTTCATACCAGTTTGAAAAAGCAATAATGAATGACTATTAATCAGATTTTATTTTAGACCATTTATCTGAGATGGCCTTTTCTAAGCCCCCTGTAGTTTCCACAGTATAAAAAAGAACACTTTGGACATGTAACACAAGCAATATTCATTACTAATATGGATATGATTAGGGACTCCCAAAGAACAAGGAACTTTTTTGCTTGATTACTTTGGAGGAATTGTCTCTATCTTCCATCTCCACATCTCTGCACTGCTAAAATGCACTCTCATGTCATCTGTGCCTCTAGGAATCATTATTTTTTTGGAATTCTGCCCAAGCACCACATTTCTCATGAAACCTTCCTTAATTCTTCTAACATCTAGTGCTCTCTCAAAATGCTTAGTATTTATCTTGTATGTTTTTGTATATATTTATTTACATGCTGTCCTTCTCAATAGAATGTAAACTCCTTGAGAGAGGACTTCGCTCTATGTTATCCACATATGAATATGTTTCCCTTAATTAATGGAAGTTCCTTGAGGATAGGGACTTGTTTTATATCTTATTAATATTTCCAGGGCTTAGTACAGTAGCTGGCAAGTTGTAAGTGCTTAATAATAATTGGTGATTGATAACTGTTTCATCTTTTTATCTCAAGTGCTTAACAGAATATTTTGCAAACAATAGTTATCCACTATATGTCTGTTGATTAACTGAGAGACTTGGAGGAATAATTAAGGGAGTGTTTATCATCAGACTTTTAGAAATAAAAAACTACTCAGTAAAGTATAGTATAGACACGTATACGTGTATATAAACATATTTACCTAAAGGTATATGTCTGAATACATCAAGATAAGGAATGTATATATATATATACATATATGTATATATATGTATATATAGACATAATACATATGTCTATATATATTTGTATATACACACATAATATGTTGAAAATGTTTACATTCAGTTCCCTGAAAAATATATTAACACATTTTTAAATTTTAATATTCACTTTTAACATTCCCTCCATCACTTTATTAAGCATAGATAATTAAAAAACAATAAATTAAGCCCTTATATGGGGCATTTGCCAAAATCTATTATGTAAATATTCACACTGACAATTTAATAATTGGCTCTCAAAAGCTGTTTCAAGTTGGTAATGTTTATAAAATGCTTTATGTATATTGTTTTGTGATAACCCTGGGAAGGTACTAAGTTAGTCTCCCTTCATGGATAAGAAACCAAGACTAAAAAACTAGTTGAATTACCAAGAGTCACACAGTTAGTGACGTTATATTTGAATTTAGGCCTTGCGAGCTCTAGGTCCAGGACTCAATCTCCATTACCTACCTCTTGACTATTGTTAGCCTATGTCTCAATCCCCACAGAAACAAAGAATTTGGAAACAATCTATTGATCTATAGGAAGGGAAAGAAACATTGACATTAGGGGGAAAATCAGCTGACATTTAAAATTCATCTTTGTAACTGACCAGTCAAGAAAACCTACATTATAGAGATTTTGGAAATGGCTACTACAGGACTGGGCGGTGCCCCTAATGAAACTGGATAATTCTTCTACTGAGAAATTATTACTGAAGTGAAATGAAACTCAGGGAAATATTTGCATGCCACAATCAGAACACCTTCCAGGCCAAGCATAAAATAGGGAATAAGTTTCAAATAACCATTCTCTCCACCAATCAAGGGAGTTATATTCAAATGTGTAAGAGAGAATGGACATTTAAATTAAGAGACTGATAGTGGATCCAAGATGGGGAGTCAGTAGGAAAAATCTGTCTCAACAAGGTGGTGGTTGGTCTAAAGCACAATACCACACCTGACAAGGCAGCAGCACATCTCACATAAAAGAAAAATGAAATGAAGAACTTTTACAGTGAAGGGGGAAATGAGGGGGGTGGGAATGATAGACAATGCTTGAGCTTTACTTTCATCAGAATTGGTTCAAGAGGGAATAACATAGTGAGTTATTTGGGCATAAAAAACTATCTTACTTTATATGGAAATAGGAAGGGAAGGGGATAAAAGTTGGTGGTGTGAATGATGGGAGAAAGGGCAAATTAAGGGAATCAAAAATCAGAAGCAAAATAGACTTCTGAGGATAGAGAGATTAAAAAGAGTGAAAGAAAAGGATAAATGGAGAAAATGAGATAGAAAGAAATACACAGTTAGTAATCAAAACTGTGAATGTGAATGGGATATATTCACTCATAAATTGGAAGCAGATAAAAGAATGGATTAAAAGTCACAATCTGACAATATGCTGTTTATAAGAAACACACTTGAAACAGAGAGCCACACATGGAGTTAAATAAGAGTCTGGAATAGAATTGATTATGCTTCAGCTGAAGTAAAAATAAAACAAAACAAAACAAAAAACAAAAACAAAAAACAGAGATTGCAATCATGACCTCAGAGGAATCAAAAGCAAAGGTAGTTCAAATTAAATGAGATAAGCAGGAAAACTACATTATGGTAAAAAGTACCATAGACTGAATAAATATCAGTACTGAACATATTTGCACCAAATACTAGAGCATCCAAATTCTCAGAGAAAAAGTTAAATGAGTTATGAAAGGAAATAGACAATAAAATTACACTATTAGGGGACCTAACCAAAAAATATACAAGAAGGAAGTAAAAAGATGAACAGAATTTTAGAAAAGTTAGATAATATAGATCTCTTGAAAAAAAATAAATGGGAATGGAAAGGAGTTTACTCTTTTCTTTGCTGTACCTTCACTAACATTGATGTTACCTTCACTAACATTGACCAGGTATTAGAGTATTAAAAACCACATGAACAAATGTAGAAAAGCAGAAATATTTAATGCGTCCTTTTCAGTCCATAATACAATAACAGTTACATTCAATAAAGGATCATTGAAATATGTATTAAAAATGAATTGGAAAAAACATAAAAACTAATTGGAAACCAAATAATCCTAATCTAATCCTAAATAAAGAGTGGGTCCAAAAAATCATAGAGATGCTCAATAATTTCATTAAGGAGAATGACAATAAAAAGACATTATACTAAGATTTATGGGACACAGCCAAAGTAATATTTAAGAGAAAATGTATGTCTCCAAATGCTAATCAGTAAAATAGAGAAAGAGCAGAACAATTAATTGACATGCAAAAAAATAGAAAAAGAACAAATTAAAAACCTACAATAAATACCAAGTTGGATCCAAAAATCAAAGGAGAGAGTAATAAAATTAAAAGAAAACCATCAGCTGTGTGACCCTGGGCAAGTCACTTGATCCCTATTGCCTCTACTCTTCCACCTATAAGTCAATACACAGAAGTTAAGGGTTTAAAATTTAAAAAAAAAAAAGAAAAAAGAACACCATCAAAGAAATAAAACTAGCAACTGGTTTTATGAGGCGACAAAAATATAACCCATTAATTAATTTGATTTTTAAAAGAAAGAATAAAACCAAGTTACTAGTATCAAAAATGAAAATGGCAAAGTTACCACCAATGAACATGAAATTAAAGTAATTATTAGGAGCCATCTTGCCCATTCTATACCAAAAAATCTAAAAATTTAAATGAAATGGATGAATATTTACAAAAAAATACAAGATGTCCAAATTAACAGAAGAGGAAAGAGAATACTTAAATAGCCCTCTCTAAGGAAAAGAAATTGAATGAGCTATCAATGAGGTTGCTAAGAACAAATCCACAGAACCAGATGAATTCTCAGGTGAATTACAAATTAAAAATTAATTACAGTATTATAAAAAAAAAACTAGAAAAGTAGGCAAAGAAGGAATCCTACCGAATTTCTTTTACAACATAATTCTGGAACTGATACCTAAACCAAGAAGAACAAAATCAGAGAAAGAAAACCTTGACCAATTAGAGTATTGATACAAAAGTTTTGAATAAAATACTAGAAAGGTGATTGCATCAACATATCTCAGGGATAACATTATGACCAAGTGGGTTTTATACCAGGAATGTAGGACTGGTTCAATATTAGGAAAATTATCAAAATAATTTATTATATCAATAAGAAATCTGAAAGAAATCATGATCATCTCTATAGCTATAAAAAACAACTAATGACAAAATATAACTCATTCCTATTTAAAACACCAGGAATGAATTGAACTTTCCATAAAATAATGAGAACTATCTATCTAAAACCATAAAAAGTATGATCTGTAATGCGGGTAAGCTAGAAGTCTTTCCAGTAAGATCAAGGGTGAAGCAAGGGCGCCCGTGATAATCACTATTTTTCAATATTAAACTAGAATCTTAGCCAAAGCAATATAAGATTAAAAATTAATATCCAATACTCCAAGTATTATATTTTATAAAGTTTATTAATAATAACTTGTAGCAAAAGGAAAGTATTAGCCTCAGTAAAAAGAAAGAAGTTTCCCAGACCACACATGCAGGAGAAGCAAGCACAGAGCCACCAGAGAGAGAGAGAGAGAGAGAGAGAGAGAGTACAGCAACACACACACACACACACACACACACACACACACACACACACACACACCCCTTTATCTATACAACATAAGCACACAACTTGGAGACAAAAAGAAAAGGGATGCTGAGTAATATAATTTGAGGCACAAAATTTCTATTTACACAACAGTAAGACAAAAAAATTGAAGAAATTAAAATAACCAATGAGGAAACAAACCTTTCACTCTTTGTAGACAATATGATGGTAGCCAGGGAATTCTAGAAAATCAACTAAAAAAAAGTTAGTATAATGAACAACTTCTACAAAGTTACACTTATGTGGATAAAATAAATCCACATAAGTAACCAGTATTTCTATGTCACCAACAAAGTGTAGTGAAAAGAGATAGTAAAATACTTGCAGATAATGCAGAATTTTTGAGTCTACCTGCCAAAACAAACCCAGAAATCATATGAACACAACTTGCAAAATACTTTTCACACAAATAATGTCAGACCTAAACAACTAGAAAAAATGTTAATTGTCCATGAGAAGGTTGAACCAATATAATAAAAATGGCAGGTTTACCTAAATTAATTTACTTTATTCAGAACTATGTTAATCAAATTATCAAAAAATATTTTATAGAGCTAGAAAAAATTTAATCTTCTGAAAAACTATAGGGAATCAATGAAAATAAATTTGAAAGAAAGTGACCTAGCAGTACCAAATCCCAAACAGTGTTACAAAGCAGTAATCATCAAAATACTCTTGTACTGGTTAACAAATATAGTGGTAGATCAATGGAATAGATTAGGTGTACAATACACAGTAGTAAATGACCATAGTAATCCAGTGTTGATAAATCAAAAGATCCAAGGTTTTAGAAAAAGAATTCACTCTTTGACAAACATTGCTGGGAAAATAGGAAAATAATTTGGCAGTGACTAGGTATAAATAAGCATCTCACATCATATTCTAAAATAGGTGAAAATAGATACATAAATTAGATAGAAATAAGGTGACATCATAAGCAAATTAGGGGAGAATGGAATATTTTACCCATAATATCTATGGATAAGGGAAGAATTTCTGACAAGAAAAAGAATTATGGGATGTAAAATGAATAATACAGTTTACATTAAATTTTTTTAAGTTTCTATAAAAGTAAAACCAATGCAGCAAAATTATAAGGAAAACAGAAGGCACAACTAGGAGGCAAGTATATGGAGAGCAAGGCCTGGAGTCAGGATGATCCGGGTTCAAGTCTGACATTAGATACTTCCTATCTGTGTGACTTTGCCCAAGTCACTTAACTCTATTTGCTGACCTCTTGCCCTTCTGTCCTAGAGTTGGAACTAGGACAGAAAGTGTTAGTGGAGGAGGGAGGGGAGCAGGAGGAGTGGGAAGTAAGAAGAGGAAGAGGAGTAGGAGAAGGAGAAGGAGAAAAAAAGGAGAAGAAGAAAAGAAGAAAACTGGGAGGGAGGGGATTTTACAAGACGTTTCTCTGAAAAAGCTCTCAAAACTGAGTGAAATTTATAAGCATACAAGTCATTCACTGTTATAAAAGAGCAAAATATATGAACAAGAAATTTTCAGAAGAAACAAAAGCTATCTAAAGTCATATTAAAAAATGTTCTAAATCACTATTGATTAAAGAAAAGCATATTTTGCTCTCACAAAAGAAGGTTAAGAAGGAAAAGACAGCAGTCAGAAAGATGAAGGACATGGAGGCTCAGAGAAAGTCAAAGGCAGAACAATTGAATAGAGACTTGAGAAAGCAAGAGTATGATTCATGAAGGAAGATCTTATGAATATGTGGGGGAAATTTTAGTAGAATTGCAATAGTGTTTAAATGGTACAAAACATCTCAAAATATTAATTTCTTATCCCAAAAATCTATATCTATACAAGGTTACTAAAATCTTTTACTACTGTTTGTTTGACCCTATTCATTGTTCTACCTTCCTATTTCTTAGGCAGTACCAGATAGTTTTTATAATTATTTTTTCATAATGCTGTTTAAATTCTGGTACTGCTAGACCTCCTTCCTTTACATGTTTTTTTTTTCATTCATTCTTTTGATATTCTTGGTCTTTTATTCTTCCAAATGAACTTTGTTATTATTTTTTTCTAGCATAATATGATATGTTTTGGTAATTTAATTGGAATGGCACTGAATAAGTAAGTTGGTTTAGAGTATATTGTCATTTTAATTATGACTCCACCTGTCCATAAACAATTAATATTCCTCCAATTATTTAGATCTGAGTTTATTTCTTTAAAAAGTGCCTTCCTTTTAATTATGTTTGTGTAGATCCTGCATTTGTTTTGGCAGGTATGCTCCAAATTATTTTAGTTTCATTTATGATTATTTTAAATTATTCTTTCAGGACTAATATGCAAAGGACATATAAAAATGATCATGATTTATATGGGTTTGTTTTATATCCTGCCACTTTGCTAAAATTATTGATAGTTTCACCAACTTTTTAGTTAAATTTTTTCCACATATACATCATGTTTTCTGCAAACAGAAATAGTTTTATTATCTCTTTGCCCATTCTGATTTCTTTAATTTCTTTTTCTTCTTATTGCTATTGCTAGCATTTCTAATACTATGTTAAATGATATTGGTCATAATGGGTATCCTTCTTTCACTTCTGATCTTATTGGGAAGGCTTCTAGCTTATGCCTATTACAACTCATATTTGTTTATGGTTTTAGGTAGATGCTTCATATCATTTTAAGGAAAAAAAAACATTTATACTATGCTTTCCAATGCTTTTAATAAGAATGAATGTTGTATTTTGTCAAAGGCTTTTTCTGCATCTACTGATATAATCATATAATTCTTATTACATTTATTATTAATATGGTCAATTATGTAGTTAGTTTTCCTTATGCTAAACTATCTCTGTATTCCTGGTATAAATCCCAATTGGTTACAATGTATAATCTTTGTGATATATTGCTGTAGTCTCTTAACTAGTATTTTACTTAAGATTTTTGTATCCATATTATTGAGATTGGTCTATAATTTTCTTTCTCTGTTTTTGCTCTTCCTGGTTGATGTGTCAGCACCATATTTGTTTTGTAAAAGAACTTAGCTTAAACTCCTTCTTTACCTGTTATTTTAAATGCTTTATTTAACATTGGAATTAAATTAATTTATCTTTAAGAATTCACTATTAAATCCATCTGGTTCTGATGTTTCTTATTTGGGAAGTTTATTTAAAATTGCCTGTTCATTTTCTTTTTCTAAAATTGGCTTATTGAGACATTCTATTTCCTCCTCTGATAGTCTGGGCAGTTTATTTTGTGTAAGTATCCTTCCGTTTTATTTACATTATTATATTTGTTCGCGTGTAATTGAGAAAAATAAATCTTAATAAATGCTTTAATTTCATCTTTATTAGTAGCATGCTCAAACTTTTCATCTTTTATATTAGTAATTTGGTTTTCTTCTTTTTTGTCATATTAACCAATGGTGTATCTTTTTGGTTGATTTTTTTCATAAAACCAACTCCTGTATTTATTTATTAATTCAGTGGTTTTCCCATATTCAGTTTAAATGATCTCACCTTTAATTTTTAAGATTTCTTATTTGATGTTTAGTTGGGGATTTTTAATTTTTTCTTTTTCTAGTATTTTAATTGCATTCCTAATCCATTTATCTTTTCTTTCTCTATTTTATTAAGAAAAGAATTCAGATATATAAATTTTCCTCTAATTACTGCTTTTGTCATATTCCATAGATTTTGGTATGTTGTCTCATTATTATAACTCTCCTTAATGAAGTTATTGATTGTTTTTTATGATTTGTTCTTTAACCTACTCATTCTTTAAGATTACGTTATTTACTCTCCAATTAGTTTTTACTTTTTACTTTTTGTTTCCATATTTCCTTTTCATCAATAATTTTATTGCATTATGATATAAAATTATGCATTTAATATTTTTTTGTTTTTCTACATTTTACTATAATGTTTTTATGTTCTACTATATGGTCAATTTTTGTAAAGATACCATGCACTGCTAAGAAAAAGATATATCCCTTTCTTTTCCCATTCAATTCTCTCCAGATATCTATCACAGTTAACTTATCTAAGATTTTATTCATTCCCTTAACTTCTTTCTTAATTATTTTTATTAGCTTTATCTAGGGTCTGAGGGTGGACATTAAAATGCCCCAGTATTATTGTTCTTTATCCATTTATTTATGTAACATTCAATTTTTCCTTTAAAAACTTAGATGCTATAACAGTACGTACAGGTTTAATATTGATAATGCTTCATTATGTATGGAACCTTTTAATATAATAATTCTCTGTTTATCTCTCTTGATTAAACTTATTTAGCTTTAACTTTGTCAGAGATTGCTATCCTTTCTTTCTTTGTATCAACCAAGCATAGTATATTCTGCACAGCCCTTTACTTTTCATCTTTGTCTGTCTCTCATTTTAAGTGTGTTTTTTGTAAACAGCATATTGTTGTGTTTTAATTTTTGATCCATTCTGCTACCCATTTTCATTTTATGGGTGAATACATCTAGTTCACATTAGAAGTCATAATTACAAGTTATGTATTTCTCTCCATTTTGTTTTTCCTCAATATCTGTCATTCTCTTCCTCTCTTTTTGCCATATCCCTCCTCAGATATCCAATTTCTTCTATCTAATTCCCTCTCCAATTTGTACCCTTTATTAGAATACTTCCATAATCTTCTTCCTTTGCTCTCTTCTAAATTAAATCACCCCTCTAAAGGTCCCTCTCTTGTCCCTTCCCCTTACCTTTTAGTTCTTATTCTATCCACCTTTCAAAAAGTGCCTTTCTTATCCCTTCAACGGTACCCTTTCATTTCTTGATATGGCATCAATTCTAAAAATTCCTCCTTTATTCCCTCACTTAATACCTCTATTTCTTATGTATTCCCTTCCAGGTATCCTTCCCTTTTCTTGACCTTCTTTTCTCTTAATCTACTCTACTTTCTTAGTCCCTCCTTTATCCTATCCCCTTTCTTTCTGTTTCTCTGCAAATTGAGAAAACTTTTATCTTTCTGGATGTGTATTTTGTTCCCTATTTAATGCAGATCTAATGAGAGTGGGGTTCTAATTCTACCAGTCCTTTACCCCTCCTTCCTTTCTCTGTGATGGTTCTTCCATTCATTCCTCTTTTATATGAAATAATTTTCCCCCTTCTGTCTCTTGCTTTTTTATTTTATTATTATTTTTGGTTCATTCCATTATGTTCAATTCAACCTTGCATCATCTATGTCATATCTCTATGTACATTTGAATTACCCAGATAGTGATATAATTCTTAAGAGTTATAGATGACATTTTCCCACATAAGAAGTAATTAATTCGATCTTTTGGATTGCTTATAATTGGTCTTTTATATTTACCTTTTTTTCTTATAGATCAAATTTTCTACTGAGTTCTAGGTTTTCCCCAAGAAGTTGAAACTCCTTTAGTTTGTTAAATATCTATTTTTTAACTTGTGTAATTATGCTCAGCTTTGCTGAGTATGTTATTCTTAGTTATAAACTCAGTTCTTTTGCTCTTAGACATAAGCTTCTAAATCTTGTGTTAATCTGACTGTAGCTCCAGAGTATTTAAATTGTTGTTTTTTTTTTCCTTGCTGTCTATAATATTTTCTCTTTAAACTAAGAGCTTTGGAACTTAGCAATGATATTCCTGTACATTTTCATGTTGAGGTCTCTGTATTGGTGATTGATGAATTCTTTTAATTTCTATTTTTCTCTCTAATTTTGGAAATTCTAAATAGTTTTCCTTGATGATTTCTTAAATTATAGTGTCTGAACTCTTTATTTGATCCTGACCTTCCAGGAGTGCAATAATTCCTTTTTTAAAAATAATTAGTTTATTATTTTTATTGTGTACTTAGCAATAGCAAAAAAATTTGATTATGCAAAACCATAAATTCCATATTGCTTATAATTTGTTCAAAAATATGGAAAATATATATGTTTACTAATATAAATGTCTTTTCTAATAAACTCAGCCTTTGAGTTCCCTTTAGATTTGCTTTATTTCAAAACTTTTTTCTCTTGATTTTGTGGTTATTATTTTTAAATGTAATCATGGTATGTATTTTTCTTATTCTTTTCTTCTGTTTTCATCTCTTTAGATATGTCCCTTATTTTCTTTATGTTTCCAATATTTGCCATTCCTAACAACATAATATATTCTATTGCATTCAACTATCATAATCTAGCCATTTCTACTATTCATTGCATTTGTGCAATTTCCAGGTATTTTGTCATAACAAATAAAGATTCCATGAATATTTTCACAAATACAGATTTTTACCTTCTCAATAATGCCCTTAGGGCCTAAATAGGATCACTAGGATAATGAACATAAACAGCTTTAAGCTCTTACTGTATATTTACATCTTGTTTTTAAAACAAAAAAAAGTTTTTTAATGCAGAGCTACTCTAAAAATGTAATATTAGATCTGATTCTCCATGTTCTATAAGCATTTAATTTGATCACTTTAGCCCCTCTGGTTCTCAATTAACATATATTGCCAGATCCACATTTTTTTAGATTGATCCTTAGGGAGAAGACCCAATCTGTTGCCAGGACCATACTTTTTCCAAAACAAGTCTTTCCAACTTGGTCATACCTCATTGAACTTTTGTTCCTCAGGGATACAGGATTACTTCCATATTATGTTAACTGTAAAGGTAAAAATTTTGCAGAAAATTATGCTCTCTAAGCCACTTTTGTCCCACCAGAAACTATGTTTGGATTATGTATATACTCAAGATTAGACTTACTACTACAAGGGTATGTGTAGACTCTCTAGAAATCTATTTACTTATCTTATCTAAGATTCTATTCATCATCTTAACTTCTTTCTTTTTTTTTGTTAGATTTATCTAGTTCTAAGAAAGGAAAATTAATGTCTGCCGATTTTATTGTTTTGTTATCTATTTCCATCTGTATCTCATTTAGTTTCTCCTTGAAAAATCTGGGTACTATAACGGTGCATAGGGATCCAAAACTGGTAATGCTTCATTATTCATGCTAGCCTCCTCCCCAACATAATTACCTTCTTCATCCCTTTTAATTATAAACCATTCTAGACTCAACTTTGTCAGAGATCATGACTGCTACCCCTGCCTTTTCAGGATCAACTAAGGCATACTATATTCAGCTCCAGCCTCTCACCTTCATTTTATGTCTTTATATCATTTTCAGTGTGTTTCCTGTAAACAACACATTGTCAGATCCTGGTTTTTTATCTTTTTTGCTATCCATTTTCTTCCCATGTGTGAATTTATCCCATTACACTCCATATCATAGTTACTAGTTGTACATTTCCATCTACTCTGTTCATCCTCCCTGTTTATCCCCCTATTCATTACTTCTGCCATTACTCTCCTCAGCTGTCCAATTTCCTTTGACCAATATCTCTCCTATTCAATCCCTTTCCTAAAGATTGTCCCTTATTCTCTCCTTGTCCTTCTGGTTCCGAATGGCCCAGCTTTCCAAAGGTTAATCTCTTATCCTTTGCCTCAAAAATCCCTCCCTTATCCTCAAATTGTGCCCTCCAACTTCTTGATTCCCCTCTCCCCTCACCCTAGTCCCCAAACTTTTTGATCTATACTCCTCTTTAGGAACCCTTTCCTTCCCTCTCCTTTCTTATTTCCTTGTCTTCCTTTCTCTTAACCCTTCTTTCTCTTATTCCCTCAGTACCCCAAAGGGACTCCCAGTCTCTCCCTTATCTCATCACTTTTCTCCCTTGTTTTTCTGTATGTTAAAAAAATTACCCTTCTAATTGTGTATCTTGTTCTCTCATTATGCCAAATATGATAATAGTTAGGTTCCATTACTCCCAGCCCTTCACTCCCTCATCCCCTTCTCCTTGGCAGTTCCTCCACTTAATTCTGCTCTTCATGAGATAGCCATTCCACTTTGCCTTCTCCTGGTCTATTCCACGACCAGTTCAGCTCATTCTTTTATATTCCCTCAACCCTGAGTCTTCTATTCATACCCACCCCTTCAAAATACTGAGTCAATGATGTCATTCCCTGATAATATGTTCTCATACCATTATCAAACAAATTGACCTTTTGGATTTCTTATAATTAGTCTTTCAATAGCTTCGTATGTTTTTTGTAGATCATATTTCCTACTGAGTTCTGGGTTTTTTACGAGGAATAGTTGAAACTCCTTAAGTTTGCTAAATATCTATTTTTTCCCGTGTGTAATAATGTTCAGCTTGGCTGGGCATGTTATTCTTGGCTGTAGTCTCAGTTCCTTTGCTCTTTGAAATATTGTGTTCTTTACCCTTCATTCTTTTAATGTTGAGGTGGCCACATCTCATGCTATTCTAACTGTAGCTCCACAGTATTAAGTTTTTTTTCTTGTTGCCTATATTATTTTCTCCTTGACTAGATGCTATGAAACTTAGTAATGATATTCCTGTGGATTTTCATCTTTGAGTCTCTTTAAGGTAGTGATTGGCAGTTTCTTACAATTTCTATTTTACCCTCTGTTTCTAAAATTTCTGGGAATTTTTCCTTCATGATTTCTTGGAGTATGGTCTTTAGGCTCTTTTTTATTGTAACTTTCCAGGAGTCCAACTTTTTTTATATTCTATCTCTTTGATCTGTTTTCCAGGTCAGTTGTTTCTGTGTGATAACATATTTCTAATTCTTTTGTATTATTTCATTCTTTTAATTTTGCTTTATTATTTCTTGATGTCCTAGTTGAGTGATGGTGAAACTTTTAAAGGTGTAGTGCCAGGTCCCACCCCCCACCAGAAACAGAGTTTTGGGTGCGCTTCCTCCCCCACCACTTACCCCATTCAGGAGAGGGAGAAAGTGCTCCCATTAAGCTGCTAGGCAGAGGGGTGGGTGAAGTGAGGAATGTCTTCAGCAAGTGTAGAGAGGGAGAAGGGAGTGGTCTGATGGCTCTATTTCCCTCTAGCTCTGCTGCCTGTGAGATGCCCACCTTACCCCTTTATTGATCTTATTGACTGCTGGGCAGAGGGGTGGGGGGGATGTTAAGAATATCATAAGGCACAATGGAAAGGGGGAGTGGAGCAGCTCTGCCTGAAGCCTTCGGCCTTTCTAGTAAAAAGCTTTGGGGGTGGAAGGGAAGGACAGTATGCGTGCCCCCAGAGAATACTCTCTGTGCCATCTTTGGCACCCATGCTATAGGTTCCCCATCACAGTCCTAGCTTCTCCTTATCCAATTCTAGTCCTTAATACCTTATTTTATTCTATAAGTTTCTGATCTATTTTTGCATTTTAGTGATCTTTCTTTAATAATTTTCTTTATTTTCTTGCATTGCTCTTATTTTTTTCTAATTTTTCCTCCACCTCTCTTATTTGTTTTTGAGGCTTTTTTTAACCTCTTCCAAAAGCTCATTTTAATCATGTGGCCATTTACTGCATTTCTTTGCTGTTTTTGAAGTAGGTATTTTTGTTTCCCTATTCTCTGAGTGTGAGCAAAGATCTCCTCTGTCCCCATCATATCTATCAATAGTTAGATTCTTTCTTCTTTGCTTGCTTATTGTTATTCATTTATTTTTTTAATTTTAGCAGGTTGGCCAATGACAATTATTGGGTTTGTTTTTTTCTGGTGTCCCAGGGTTCTTATTGTGTTGATGTATATTATCTCAGATTTCAAAATTTCTTTGTTTTTTCCCCCCTAGGTCCTATTTAGTTATCACTGCTTTTATAATCCAGAGTCAGGTGTACTCCTAATCCCCTGCTCAAGTCCCAGTTTGTAAGTGACCTCAGTTGCTCCAACCAGAGCCCATGGGCAGTTCAGCTACTACAACTACAAATAGCTACTCTGTCTCCCTCTGTGGCAATGACCAAGGATTCTACTCTCCTTGGAGTGACCATAGCTAACGGGACCTAATTCTTCAGCAAATACACTCACCAGTTTAGTATACTCCTTCCTCACTCCTCCTTTTCTATAGCCTCAACCCCGGACAGACAAGGTAACCAGTTTGCATTTTTCAGGCCTCCAAAGTAATGAGGCTTGAGTTCCTGACTTTAGAGTCTAGTACTGGCCAACTCTGCAGTGACTACTCTTTCAGTGCCCAGCCATGCTACAGCAAACAGAGCTGCTCCTAGGAACCTCCATCTGTGATTCCTGTGGTGTCCTTGGGGATGCAGACTCCCCAGGCTTAGCAACAACAAGGTGCAATTGCTAATTCTGTCCCCCAGGACTGCTTTGTGGATTCCCTCTGTTTTGCTCTGATCATGCTCCTCCCTAGTTGTTTTTCTCCATTCAGCTTCACTCCAGACTCCAGTTTTTTTGCTTTTTTTAATGTTGATTTTATGGAGTTATTTTAGTTGTTTGGGTGTGGCAGTGTTTAGGAGGGTGAAAAAAACTTTACACCCTACTCTGCCATTTTCCCACAATGAATCCCAATAATTTTCATATCTCTCTTTGATTTATTTTCCATGTCATTTGTTTTTATGGTAAGATGTTTCATATTCTCTTCTATTATTTCATTCTTTTGATTTTGCTGTTATTTCTTGTTGCTTTAGGAAATCATTAACTGCCTCTTGTCCAACTTTAGATCTTAATTGAATGTTTTCATCTGTGACTTTCTGGATTTATTTCTTCATTTTAAGTGAGCTATCATAATTTTGTTGATTTCTTGCATTGCTTTTATTTTTTTCTAATTTTTTGTCAAACTCTCTCATTTTGTTTTTGAGCTCATTTTTTAAGCTCTTCCAAAAGCTCCTAGACCTACTACTTGGTGACTTTGTGTTGCTTCTCTGAGGTTTCTGAGTTCTCTGGCAAGACTGAGTCTTATTTTATTCTATAAGTTTGATATTCTGATAAGGGATATCAGAGACCTGCATCCTGAGTTTTCCTTGGCATTACAGCTTCACTCTTGACTCTTAAATATTTTTGCCTTTTTCAATATTAATTCTATGGAATTATTTTTTGATTATTTGTGTGGGGTATTGGGAGAGCAAAGAAGTTTCATACCTTACCCACAATCTTACCATAGTCCTCCATGACCTAAACTTATTTAAGAGGCCACATATATCTTAGAAAAGTTATGGTGAAAGGACTAGTCCCTTTAAGTGTGAATTAATTGGACCAAGAAGCAAATCTTAGTTAGTAGAGCATTTTAGGGCTATAAACAATATAAGGTGACATATTTGGAACTGTAAGGGAACTTAGAAATCATCTAGTCTAAAATTTTTATTTTAAAATTAAGAAAGTGAAGCCCAAATATGGCAGCAAAGGAAAGTGGTAAATGTTGGAAGGGTTGTGGCAAAATTGGGACACTTATATGCTGCCAATGGAGTTTTGAATTGATCAACTATTCTAGAGGACAATCTGGAATTATGCACAAAGGGTTTTAAAAGATTGCCTGCCCTTTGATCCAGCCATACCACTGCTGAGTTTGTACCCCAAAGAGATAATAAGGAAAAATACTTGTGACAAAAAATTGGAAAATGAGGTGTCCCTCTATTGGGTAATAGCTGAACAAATTTTGGTATCTGATGATGATGGAATACTATTGTACTGAAAGGAATAATGAACTGGAGGAATTCCATGTGAACTGGAAAGATCTCCAGGAATTGATGCAGAGTAAAAGGAGCAGAACTAGGAGAACATTGTACACAAAAGCTGATACATTATGGCACAATCAAATGTAATAGATTTTCTAGCAGCAATGCAATGATCCAGGACAATCCAGAGGAACTTATAAGAAAGAATGCTACCCACATCCAAAGAAAGAACTGTGGAAGTAGAAACGCAGAAGAAAAACTTATGATTGATCATGTGGTTCAGTGGGGTTGTGATTGGGGTTTTGGTGTTAAAAGATCACTCTACTGCAAATATGAATAACATGGAAATTGGTTTTGAACAATGAAACATGTATAACCCAGTGGAATTGCTCATCAGCTCCAGGAGAGGGGAGGGGGTGTTTCATGAATCATGTAACTATGGAAAAATATTTTAAATAAATTTAAATAAATTTTAAAAAAGAAAGAGAAGAAAGTGAGGCCAGGAGGGAATAAGATAGAGGCCTGGTCTTGGAGTTGAGAAGAAAAATTTTCCTCAGATACTAATGAGTTATATGATTTTAGATGAAACAATTAGTCTCAATCAACCTCAGTTTCTTCATCTAAAAATGATAGAATTGGAATTAGTAACTTGTGATAGAATGTCTTGCTCAGACACACACACACACACACACACACACACACACACACACACATGTAATAAATCTTAGACCGTGAATTCAAATCTAGGTCCTCTAACTCTCAGGTCTGTATACTTTGTATTGGCTGTACTGCCTTCTCAATTTAGCATGTATTTAAATTGTCAGAAGACATGATGATGGGGATGGGAATCTAAAGTAGGGAGAGTCGATCTTTAAATAAGAAATACTTCATTAGGAGGTATTTAAAGAGTTAATGCTAGGACAAGTGCAGAGACTGGCATGCCCTGTCTATGCACTAAGCCTTTGTATAAAGAGATCTGGATCCTGCTACCCTCCCATGTAGAGATGCCAGTTTGGGAGAGCAGTAGCTCATCCTTTTTGCACAACTTGGCATTTTTTCATTGTCCAGGTGTCTTCATTCTGGAAAAAGAGAGAGTGGGGGGCAGAGGAGATGACTGCGAAGAGACTCAGAGCTCAAGGTGTGACTGAGATCATGGCTGTGTGATACAAATAAGAATTCTGACAGTAAGTGTATTGGTAAAGGAAAAGAAATGATAGGAAGAGGAGTGTAAAAAGAAGAAAAGAGAAATTGCATAGAAGTAGGATATGAAAAATATAAAGTGAGAAATCACCACTGATTGGTATGGCTGGTGCTATGGCAATCTTTTCTGATGCAAAGTACAAATCTAAGTTAGGCGTACTCTCACCTCAGGAAACAAAAAAAATAGCAAGGTTTAGAAAAGAAACACTGCCACCACAAGCTACAGATTCCATTGTTTCTGGAGTGAAATTCATTTACATCGAATATCTGGAGCTGTCAGTGCACACAAAGACCTTGAAAGCATTTGTTTGGCGCTAATACTGTACTCTCTATTCATATTCTAATGCCTCACTCACCCCCATATGATTCTTTGTGAACTTGTTCAAAGTTTTGGCTCAGCTAGACTTTCCCCCCCCCCACTCCTTTCTATGAGACAAATTGGTAAGATAATACTTATAATCCTTACAGGATTGCTGGGGAAGAAGGAAAAGGAGGAGATAAGGAAGACAAGATGTTTGCTCTGCAATGCTGGGTCTGCTGGCTTCTGTGCAGGAATCCTTTCCTAGAGCCGAATGCAGTGAGAAAACAAGATGCCTCAAAGGGTAAAGGACCCCTTCAGACTAGCTTAGACTTGGTCAAGAAAAAAAAATAAAGTATTCTTGGCAGGTGGTCTGTCAAATGGTCTATCTGAAATTATTTCTATTACCTGCCTGTTCAAAGTAGGTGGTTTCTGAGAGTGAAGGACAGTATTTGTAGCTGATTTCACTGAAAATGTTCCCTTTGTGGTCTGTTTCTGGAGGGAGACATGACCATCGGAAATAAAGTAAATTTCATACAATGGATATGAAGCCTTTCAAAAAGAAATCTTAAGAAACCAGGACTGAATCAAATCAGATACAAAATAATGAGATGACTTGTCTGACAGGGACTCTGTCTATTTGAGGTCATGATGGGAAAGTCTGAATACTGGGAAAAGAATACATAAAATCTCCAGGAAGATTTTCAAAACCAACTTTTATCAACTCCATTCCTAGAAAACACAGAAAAGAGAGAGTTTGGGACTTGGAAGTCTGGACACTTAAAATGGAGTAATTTAAGGGAGGAAAATTCTGGCCTCATTGGAGGAAGATAGAAACAGCTTGTCAGGTTTGTACCACTATTCTCTCATCATCCTAAAAGTATATATTCTGAAAACTTTGGAGAAAGTCTTTAGTGTCTTAGAATGAGTTCTTATTTGGATTTGATGTCAGAAATTCAACTTCGATTTCCCCCTAATTTATCTCTTGCTGCCAGTTGATTCCCAGCTTTCTGCTGCTTTTGTTGGAACTCTGAGCCTGGAGCACAAGAAAAGTTTCAGTTAGTTTGGAACTTCTGTTTTGCAACAGAAGTGGGAGCCCAGGGGAGCCCAGGGCTTCCAGTTTAGTGACAGCTAAAAAAGGTCCAAAGATCTCTCTGACCAAAGAAAGGCAGTGTCACTGCCCCAGGTGAAATGACTTCCTCACTCACATAATTAGAGCAGAGATAGTCTTCCTTCATCCTGAGATTCTCCTGAAGTCTCACATAATCAATCCTTCCGCCCCCAAAACAAACAACAACAAAACCCCACAAGACACAAACACTACAGCTTGTCTGACTTGGAGGCAACAAAGCAGAATAAATGTAAGTTAGATCTGTCAAATAGTACAGTAAGGGGGAGGATCCAAGAAATGGAAGAGGATGGTTAACTTATTCCTAAATTCCCTGAGGACAGGGGTTCTTTCTCTTTTTATCTCAGCATGGCATTGTAATTGGAGAAATATTTCCTTTCCAAGTTCATGTGGTGGGTAACTGCTGCCAAATATATATTTACCATTACACAGAAATTAGGGAGGTAAAAACCTAGGTTTTATTATTATGCTCAAGCATAGGTTCAGGCCTCAGAAAAAACTTGAACCGTGAGTATGATTTTTATAAGTCTCCTTATAGGCAAAATTACATAAGAGTGATAGAGAAATAATTATTTTACAGATTGCAATATTGTTTATTCCTCTTAAGACATAAAAGTTAAAGAGTAGATCCAATAAACCCATATTTCCTTTAATGTCATAGAAATTGAACATACTTAAAAGTCATCTCATACATCTCTTAAGAAAACAACTTCTTAAACAAACCCTATAGGTAAATCAAGTCAGGTTAAGATTAAACTGCATTTAGAGGATGCTCAAAGAGGTTATTGGAAGAGGAAAATTTCCATGTTGCCAAGGAGTCAGGGACACGAATTCTTCCTCTGGCTTCCTTTCTAAGGAACCCTTAAGGCTCTAAAGTAAGTTTTATATATCCCTTGGGACAGCTTTTATTCTGGTGAGGTTAATATTAAAACAGAATTTTTGTTCACCAAAAATTACAGAAGGAATGAACCTGAGTCCTGAATAATAAAAGGAAATAAAAATTCTCATAACAGCACTGGCTTTAGAGCCAGTAACATCTGCATTCAAGTTGTACCTCCAAACACCTGACTGGGTAACTGTGGGCAAATTACTTAAACTTTCAATGTTATAGGCAACTCTCTAAGACAGGCTTTCTTCAGCCATTTTTTTTTTGTTTTGCATTATCTGGCAATCTGATGAAGACTCTGGACCCCTTTCTCAGAAAAATATTTCTAAATGCATAAAACCAAACCACATAGATTTACAATGGAAACCAATTATATTGAAATAGGGTTAAAATATTTTTAGAACCAAGTTAATAGACCCCAGTTTAAGCAAGCCTGTAAGCTGCAGTGAACGTGCTAGTCTTCATTGGTAAAGGACTTTCCTCCTTTGAGTTTCTTTTACAATGAAATCAGATCTCTGGTCCCTGTGGCCTAACCACAGAGTCTATCAGAGTGCCTGACCCATTATAGATATTTCATAAATGCTTATTAATATAATGATCAGTTGTTTACTAATGAAGTCATTCCTTTTTCTGCCTCACCCCCCCCCCCACAAAAGGCTTCTTGCTGGGCTATTGTTCCATTCTTCTAGACAGACATACTCACCATACGCCAACAGTTTCCTAGGTATATCTCTAACCTTCCCCCTCCACCATGATGTGTGACTAAAAAAAGAACTTTTACAAATCTCATATCTTTTAAATATCTCAATAATCCTTTGACCAAAGGATTAAAATTATTATTATTTCAAATTTTTATATGCAGAAATGCAGAAACCCAAACACAGAGAAATTAAATGACAGGCCCAAGGTCATGTAGCTGCTAAGCATCAGAGCTGAAACTTGACCTCATTCCCAAGTTAAATGCTTTTTGTAACTTCTTTTTACGTGTGGGGAAACCAAGACTTGCAGATAATGAGGTGACTGGAACTAGATTGTGAATAAAGGTAAAAAACAGACCAGGCATCGAAGATCTTTAAGAACTTGTTGAATTATAGTCTCAGATAGATAGGAAGCAGGCAGAGTTAAAAACAGAAATGAGAGGGCTTTTTTTTTAAATTTTAGAAGTAGTATATTCTTAATGTTGAGTATATTAGTGACCTCCATTTCTCAGATATCTATTAACTCTGCTTGCCTTTAGAGATACTCTAGAAGCCAATTTAACTCTATTCCTCTGTAACATCTTTGCCTCCCTTTGAAATAAAAAGAAAAGTTGAACAAGTCCTGAGTGTCCAACACAACCTTAAAGCTGTGCCCTTTCTTATAAAAATAAAATAAAATTAGCATCCTTTTGACTTGCCTTCACATTTCAACCATCATCTTGCGACAGTAACAAGGACTTACATAGAAATCCTTTGTTCCATTGTTTGCTATTTCGAGTTCCATTGTTTTGCTATTATCTTAAAAGAGGTACATGATCTTTAAAGACTCCCGATGATAATGTTTTGACATTGTAATGTAACATGGCAATGTGGTCTCAATAATCTCACAGCGACATTGTTTTACCATTGTCTTGACATTGTAAAATGGTCTCTCTAGACTTACATTTTGCCTTCGTCTTGACATTGTAATATGGTCTCTATAGATTTGCATTGAAATTTGTTTTGTCATTGTCTTGATATCATAATGTCCTCTCCATGGACTTCTCTTCACATATATCATCCTCTACAAAGACTTGCTTATCAGCTCTATCGCAAGAGCAGTGTGCACTGTTAACTTTCCTTTCGGGTGAACTGGGAATTATTTTTCATGAGGTTTCTACTTAACACTAAGTATCTCATCTCATCAATAACTATTTTCAAACTCTTTTATCTCAGCCCTTTCCCAAATCTCTCCTGCCTGATGCCAGGTTTTTACCAATAAGCAAAGTGGACAAATCCCCATTAGGTAAGTTCTGCCTGCACATTTTTCACTTTTAATAATAAACTGGCTTCACTTTAAAAGCATTAAAGTAGAACAGATCATGAGGGAGTTTGCATCCCTCTAACCCATAATAGAAAACTATTTCAGAGACTGGATCCAACTTCACATAATGGCATAGTGAAATACATTAGAAAGAGAAAATCCTGAAATCCTTTGTACTCAAAATATGCCTTGATAAATAACACTCCTCTGTTCACAGTTAAGCATCTTTTTGTTCACCCTATCTTCTTCCATTTGTTCTGCTTTGGTAAAAAAAAAAAGATTCTTACCACTCCCTTCCCCAATCTATATAAACAGCCAATAATCAATGGGTCACAAGTGAAATTTCCCCCAACCTGAATCAAATTCATCCTCTTTGTTGTTGATATAAAACAACGAATGGCAGCATGTTACAAAGGAATGCACACTGGTTTTGGAGCCAGAGGGCTTGCGTTTCGAAGACCAGCTTTGTCACTCATTACCTATGTCATTTTAAGAGATGATGTGGTGTACTAGTGATAGGCTTCAGATTAGGAGGATCTGGGTTCAAATTCTGACACAGAAATTTATTAATTTTATGACCATGGGCAAGTTGCACAACATTTTTCAGTGCCCCATGCTAGCACTCACCTTAGGTCATTGTGCAGGTCAAATGAGATATGTGTACAAAGCAAAGCTCTTTGCAAATTTTTAAAAAACTGTACACATGTGAAAAACATTATTATTATTATTATTATTAAAGTTTCAGTTTCCTCATCTGAAAAATTAAGCATTTGGCCTCCCTTCCAACCTTAAATCTATGATCCAAAGTTGGAGTAGCTTCCATTTAGTGGAAATATAGTGTCAAACATAAAACAAAATCCCTAAAATTTCTGAATCTCAGAAAAGGAAGAATTGAAGATCTATCTCTGGAATATAACCCCATCTAAACAAGGTAAAGATATATTTATACATCATTAATTCAGCAATTTGAGTATGATCTCACTGCATAGTGAATAAATGAATGAATAAAAATTTACTAAGGACTTACTATGCACCAAGAACTTTGCTAAGCATTAGGGAAACAAATAGAGAAGTACTGAAAAGAGAATTAGTCCCTGCTCTTAAGTTTATCACTTTCTAGTCCAAGCTATTAATGATCCTTCCCATTTTTTCTCCATAGTTCCCATTTCGTTTATATTTTATTTTTTGGTATATAATTCTCTTTTGAAAAAATTATCATAATATGGAATAATCACCACCACCACCACCAGAATACATTTAATTAAACAAAAATATTATGGGCAAAACCACAAACTCCACATTTTTATAATTTATTTGAAAATACGGGAATTATATATTCATGCTAATAAAAACATGCTCTGTTTTTTGAGTTTCTTTTGTATTTGTTTTACATGGATATTTTTTTCTTTCAATTTATGGCTATTATTTTTTTCCTAATATAATAATGGTATGTATTATTCTTATTCTCTTTTCTTCTGTCTTCATTTCTTTATATATATTCCCCTTATTTTCTTTACATTTCCAATATTTGGCATTTTAATAGCATAATACAATCCATTACATTCAAACATCATAATCTTTTCAGCCATTTTTACCATTTATTACATTTGTATGTCCAATTATTTTATCATAATAGTTTCCATGAATGTTTTCATACAAATATGGCTTTTTATCTATTCTTAATAATGCTCTTAGGACCTAACCCTAGTAATTGGATCTCTAGGTAAATGAGCATAAACAACTTTACAATTCTTAAAGTATATTTCCATCTTATTTTCTAAAAACAAAAAAAATTCACAGCCACTCTAGCAATGTAATATTAGGCCTGTTTCTCCATCAGCACTTAATTTGTTCTCTTTAGCCCATCTAGTTCTTATTTATTATACATTGCCAGGACCATATTTTACTCCAGATCCAATGTGTTGCCATGACTATACTCTTTCCAAAATAAGTCTTTCCAGCTTGGTCATACCTAGTGGAACTTTTGTTCCAGTGCCACAAGCCCTCGAAAATGCAGGATTACTTCCAAAGTATAAGTATTGAAGTAAGAATTCTGAAGAATATTTATTCTTTTTAAGCCCTTTTTGTCCCACAAGAAACTTCATTAGGATTATGTATATGTTCAAGCTTAGTCCACCACTAATGTCATGCAGGTATAAGGGGGTTTTCCAGATATCTATCTTATTTATCTTATTTAAAGTTCTAATCATCTTCTTAACTTCTTTCTGATTTATTTTTTGTTTAGATTTATCTAGTCCCAAGAAAGGAAAATTAAGTCTGCTGCTATTATTGTTTTGTTATCTATTTCCATCTGTATCTCATTTAGTTTCTCCTTTAAAAATTTGGATACTATAAGACTTGGTGCATATAGGTCCAAAACTGGTAATGTTTCATTATTCATAATAATCCCCCCAATCTAATAAAATTATATTTTTCATCTCCTCCAATTATATCCATTTTAGCCACAACTGTGTCAGTGATCATGACTACGACTCCCTGTCTTCCTTTGATCAACTGAGACATAGTATATTCAGCTATAGATTCTCACCTTCATTCTATGTCTGTATCTCATTTTCAGTGTTTCTTGTAAACAACACATTGTCAAGTGCTGGTTTTTGATCCTTTCTGCTATTCATTTTCTTCCCATGTGTGAACTTATTCCATTACACTCCATGTAATAGTTATCAGTTGTGCATTTCCATATAATCTCCTTCCTCACTATTTGTCCCTCTCTTTCATTCTTTCTGCCATATCCCTCCTCTGATGTCCAGTTTCCTTTGACCAATACCTCTATTATTCAGTTCCTTTCCCAAAGATCCTCCCTTATCCTCTCCTTGCCCTCCTAGTTCCATATTGGACCACCTTTCCAAAGGTCAGTTCCCTTATCCCATATCCCTTCCTTTTAAGTTCTTATTCTATTCACCTTCCAAAAATCCCTTCCTTATCCCCTAACTGTGCCCTCCAACTCCTTGATTCCATTGTCCTTTCATCTTACCCCTTTAGCTTTTGATATGTACTTTTCTCTAAGTATCCCTCCTTTCCTTCTCTTTTCTTATTCTCTTATCCTCCTTTTCTTCCCAATACTTCCCTTCTCTCATCTCCCTGGCCTTCTGTTTCTCTGCATATTGAAAAAAATTACCCTTTAATTGTGAATGTTGTTCTCTCCTTATGCCAGGTCTGATCTGATCCCTCCAAAGGCCCCTTCTCCATGGCAGTTCCTCAATTCATTTCTCTTCCATATGAGATAGTCATTCCACCCTACCTCCTCCTGGTCTATTCCACTACCATTTTGGCTCATTCCTTTATATTTCTTCAACCTCAAGTCTTCCATCCATAACTGCCCCTTCAAAATATTGAGGCAATAATGATATTGTCATATGATAAAAGACATTTTTCTATAAGAGAACCAATTTGATCTTTTGTGTTACCTTTCTATTTCTTGTAAATCAAAATTTTTAATGAGTTCTGAGCTTTTTGCTAGGAATAGTTGAAACTGTTTTAGTTTATTAAAAATCTATTTTTTCTTTCATAATTATGCTCATCTTTCTTGAATATGTTATTCTTAGTTGTAAATTAAGTTCTTTTGCTCTGCAAAATGCTATGTTCTATGTCCTGTGTTCTTTTCATGTAGTTGCTAAGTCTTGTGCTATTCCGACTATAGTTCTACAGTATTTAAATTTTTTCTTGTTGTTTGTAGTATTTTCTTTTTATTTAATTTTATTTTTCCCCATTATATGTAAAAACCATTTCCAACATTTTTCAGAGAATATTGAGTTTTAAATTCTCTCCTACCCTTCCCTCCCTACTTCCTATACCTTAAAATGGTAAGCAATCTTATGTAGATTTTACATGTGCAATCATGTAAAACATGTTTCCATATTAATCCTTTTGTGGAAGGAAACTGAAATAGAAAAAAAATTACAAAAGCAAAAAAATGTTTGATTTGGTCTAGATTCAAACTCAGTTCTTTTTCTCTGATGTAGTTGGCATTTTTTATATCCATTGAGATAGTTTTGGATCATTGTATTTCTGAGAATATCTGTTATTTACAGTTGTTCATTGTTATGTATTTCTGTCACTGTAAAATGTTTTCCTGGTTCTGCTTATTTCACTCTGCTTCAGTTTCTGTAAGGCTTTTCAGGTTTTTCTGAACTCTTCCTGCTTGTCATTTCTTATAATACAATAGCATTCCATTACAAACATATACTGTAACTTACTCAAATTGATGAATATCCTCTCACTTTCAAAATCTTTTCCTCCCCACCAGAAAGAGTTGTTTTAAATATTTTTGTACATATAGATCCTTCCTCTCTCCCCTTTTTATTATTTCTTTGAGATATAAACCTAGAAATGCTAATACTAGGTCAAAGGGTATGTACTGTTTTATAGGTCTTTGGGCATATATACAAATTGCTCTCCTGAATGATTAAGCCAGATTAAAACTCCCCTCACAATGCATTCATGTCTCAGATTAACTACATCCTCTCCAAGTTTTGTCACTTTCCTTTTCTGCCATAACAATCAATGTGATAGGTATAGGGTGGTATCTTAGAGTTGTTTTCTTTTGTATTTCTCTAATTAATAGTGATTTAGAGCTTTTTATGCATGACTGTAGAGAACTTTAACTTTGTTTGAGAACTGCCTATTCATATCCTTTGACCATTTATGAATTGGGAAATTATTTTACACTTATATATTTAACTCTTGTCTTTATTTATTTGAGAAATGGACTTTTATTAGAGAGATCTGTAAATTTCTTTTGCTCTGTTATGATTACTGTGTATTACTTTACTTTCCATACTATTTACCCTGTTTAGTTTCTAACCTCCACCTCCCCCAATTTGCCCTCTTTTGTATCAGCTCCATCCTGCCCTCTTTTCTTATCCCCTTCCTTCCTATTTTCCCATAGAGCAAGAGAACTTTTTAATACCCAATTGATTGCGTATGCTCTTCCCTATTTATCCAATTTTGATGAAAGGTTCACTTGCTCTCCTCCCCACCTCCCCCGTCTTCCCCTTCACTGCGTGAGGTTCTTTTATGCCTCCTTTAGGTGCAATAGTTTACCACATTCTTTTTTCCTTTCCCCCCTCTTCCTAACACATTCTTCTTTCTTATGCCTTAATTTTATTTTATTTTATATTATCCCTTTATATTCAACTCACAACCTCACTCTCTGTGTATGTATATTCCTTTTAAATGCCCCAATGATGACAAAGTTCTTTGGCATTAAAAAAGTCACCTCCCCATGGAGAGAAGTACACATTTTAATCGTATTGAAAGCTGTTTGATTCTCTTTCCTTTTTACTTTTTTATGATTCTCTTGAGTCTTGTTTTCAAGAGTCAGATTTTCCATTCAGGTCCAGTTTTTTCATCAGAAATGTTTCAAAGTACCCTATTTCACTGAATATCCATTTTTTGCCTGAAGGATTATGTTCAGTTTTGATGGGTAAGTGATTCTTGATTAAAGTCCTAGCTCCTTTTCCATACTCTCCACTCCTTTATTTAATTAGAAGCTGCTAAGTCTTGTTTTAGCCTAACTGTGGCTGCATGATTTTTGAATTGTTTCTTTTTGGTTGCTTACAATATTTTCTTCTTGACCTGCAAGTTTTGGAATTTGGCTATAATATTGCTGAGAGGTTTTTGGGGGGGATCTCTTTTTAGAGGTGATGAACAGATTCTTTCCATTTCTATTTTGTCCTCTAGTCCTACAATATCAGTGCAGTTTTCCTTGATGATTTCATGAAAGATGATGTCTAAACTCTTTTTTAAAATCATGGCTTTTAAGTAGTTCAATAATTCTTAAATTATTTTGCCTGGATTTATTTTCCAGGTCATTTGTTTTCCCCAAGAGATATTTGATATTGTCTTCTATTTTTTATTCTTTTAATATTGATTGTTTCTTGATTTCTCAAGGAGTCATTAGCTTCCACTTGCCCAGTTCTCATTTTTATAGCATGATTTTCTTGAGTGAGATTGGTATCTCCTTCTCTATTTTCCCAATAATACTTTGTAGATTTTTTTCTCTTTAATGAATATTTGTACCTCTTTTCCCAAAGGACCTTTTTAGTCTTCTAAGAAATTTTTCTCTTCAGTGCATCTTTGTATCTCTTTTTCCATTTGACCAATTGGCTTTTTGTGGGGTTTTTCTTTTCAAAGAATTTTGGTGCCTTATTTCAGTCGCCTATTTGCTTTTTTAAGATATTAATTTCTTCAGCATTTTGTGCCTCCTTTACCAACCTATTGCATGCTCCTCTTTTTGCATTTGAAAGTAATTAATATTTTTCTAGGATGCTTTTGATCTAATAGCATTGACTTTGTTGTCTTCTGAATTTACGCCTACTCTGTCACCAAAATAACTATGTTGAGGGTTTCTTTTGCTGTTTACTCATTATCCTGCCCTTTTCTTTTTTATAGTTTAAAAAAACTGATGCAGTTGTGTTTTGTAACAGTGGTGAAGGGAGCTCTGTTCCAAGCTTTAGGTTCGTTGTATAGTGTCAGAGCTGGCACTGGGCTTCTTATCTATTTTCAGTTCTTCCAAGGTGGTATGGTGTAAGAAGTATGTTTAATCCTCTCCCAGCCTGTTCTCTGTTCTGTGAGTAATGTCCTTGGAACTGTGATCAGGTTCCTATACTCTCCTATGAATATATATTGGTGCTTCTCACTATTTAACAGCACACCAGGATTGAGACCTGGTTCTGTGTATAGGCAATGAGAAAAGTATCTTGCACCTAGAGTCAGCAAAGGGACCCTTTAATCTCCTTCTGAGCATTTGTCCAAACCCTCATACCATCTGTGGCTATGAAGTTCTTCAGTTGTGCTCAAAGCCTGTTGCCTCTGTGAGGTCTGCTCTGGTGCCCTGTACTCCACCTGAACCCTGGGGCATTGTTTTGATGACCACTGCTTTAAAGTAAGACCTGGTACTGCTAGGCTAACTTCCTTCATGTTTTTTTTCATTATTTCCCTTGATATTCTTGGTCTTTTGTTATTCCAAATGAACTTTGTTATAGTTTTTTTCTAAAACAATAAAGAAGTTTTTTGGTAGTTTGATAGATATGGCACTAAATAAATTAATTTGGGTAGAATGGTCATTTTTATTATGTTAGCTCATCCTACCTATGGAGCAGTCAAGGTTTTTCCCATTATTTAGATCTGGTTTTAATTGTTAGAAAAGTGTTTTGTAGTTGTGTTCATATAATTCTTGTGTTTGTTTTGGTAGATAGATTCTTAAGTATTTTATATTACCTAGGGTGATTTTAAATTTAAATGGCATTTCTTTTTCTAACTCTTCCTACTGAGATGTGTTGGAAATATATAGAAATGCTGATGATTTATGTGCATTTATTTTATATCCTGCAACTTTCCTAAAGTTATTAATTATTTGCAATAGGTTTTTAGTTGATTCTCTAAGACTTTTTAAGTAGACCATCATATCATCTGCAAAGAGTGATAGGTTGGTCTCCCCATTGCCTATTTTAATACTTTCATTTTCTTTTTCTTCTCTAATTGCTACTGCTAGTGTTTCTAGTACAATGTTAAATAATAGAGGTGATAATGGTCATCCTTGTTTCACTCCTGATCATATTGGGAATGCTTCTAAATTATCCCGATTCAGATGATGCTTGTTGATGGTATAAGATATATACTGTTTATTATTTTTCTGAAAGGCCTTCTATTCCTATACTTTCTAGTGTTTTTAATAGGAATGGGTGTTATATTTTATCAAAGGCTTTTTCAGCATTTATTGAGATAATCATGGGATTTTTGTTTGTTTGCTTGTTTATATGTTCAATTATGTAGATGGTTTTCCTAATATTGAACCATCCTTGCATTCCTAGTATAAATCCCACCTGATCATAATGAATAACCCTCATGATCATTTGCTGGAGTCTTTTTGCTATTATTCTATTTAAGATTTTTGCATCTGTGTTCATTAAGGAAATTGGTCTGTAGTTTTCTTTTCTGTTTTTGATCTACCTGTGATTGGGATCAATATCATACTTGTGTCATAAAAGGAATTTGGTAGAACTCCTTCTTTCCTTTTATGTCAAATAGTTTGTATAGTATTGGGATTAACTGTTCTTTGAATGTTTGAAAGAATTCACTTGTGAATCCATCTGGTCCTGGTGATTTTTTCTTAGGGAGTTCTTTGATGGTTTGTTCCATTTCTTTTTCTTATATTGGATTATTTAAGTATACTATTTCTTCTGCTGTTAATCTAGGCAATTTATATTTTGTAAATATTCATCCCTATCACCTAGATTGCAATATTTATTGGGCAAAATATTTTTAATGATTGCCTTTATTTTCCTCTTCATTAAAGGTGAGGTCTCCCTTTTCTTCTTTGATTCTGTTAATTTGGTTTTCTTCTTTCTTTTTTTTTATTAAATTGATGAATACTTTGTCAATTTTATTTGTTTTTTTTTCTTTTCAAACTACCAGCTTCTGGTCTTATTTCTTAATTCAATAGTTCTTTTACTTTCAATTTTATGAATTTCTCCT
This sequence comes from Gracilinanus agilis, assembly GCF_016433145.1. Taxonomy (NCBI): domain Eukaryota; kingdom Metazoa; phylum Chordata; class Mammalia; order Didelphimorphia; family Didelphidae; genus Gracilinanus; species Gracilinanus agilis. The sequence goes on from NC_058131.1 coordinate 533,682,327, forward strand.
TTAATTTTTGTGATCTCTAATTTAGTTTTCATCTGGGCATTTTTAATTTGTTCACTTTCTAGTTTTTTCTTTATTTGCATGCCCAATTCACTGATCTTTACCCTCCCTAATTTGTTAATATATTCACTTGATATAACTTTTCCCCTAAGTACTGCTTTGGCTGCATCCCACATATTTTGGTAGGATGTCTCGTCATTGTCATTCTCTTCTATGAAATTATTAATTGTTTCTATGATTTGTTCTTTAACTGATTTGGGAGAATCATATTATTTAGTTTGAAATTATTTTTTTTTGATTTGCCTATCCATGTACCCTTACTAATTATTATTTTTATTGCATTTATTGTTTCTGCTCTTTTATATTTGTTTGCCATGTTCTATGCCCTAGTACATGGTTAATCTCTGTGAAATGTACCATGTGCTGCTGAAAAGAAAATGTATTCCTTTTTGTCCTTATTTATTTTTCTCCACATATCTATTAACTCTAATATTTCTAGGACTTCATTCACATCTCTTACCTCTTTCTTATTTATTTTTTTTGTTTGATTTATCTAGATCTGTTAGGGATAGGTTCAGGTCTAGTATATTTTATATATAATTTAGTATATATAATATATATATATATACATATATATATATATATATATATATATAACTAGTATAATTTTACTCTCTGTATCCTCCTTGAGCTCTTCCAGTTTTTCCTTTAGGAATTTGGATGCTTTACTATTTGGTGATACATGTTGAGTATTGCTATTTCTTCATAGTCTATACTGCCTTTTATCAGGATGTAATTACCTTCCCTATCCCTTTTAAACAGATCTATTTTTACTTTGGCTTTGTCAGATATCATGATTACAACTCCTGCCATCTTTTTCTCAGTTGAAGCCCAATAGATTTTGCTCCACTCTTTTATTTTTATCCTATGACTGTCTACCTGCCTCATGTGTGTTTCTTGTAGGATTTTGGTTTCTAATCCACTCTGCTATTTGCTTCCGTTTTATGGGCAAGTTCATCCCATTCACATTCAGAGTTATAATTATCAACTGTGTATTACCTGACATTTTGATTCCCTCTCCTTGCCCTGCTCTTTCTTCTTTCATTATTTCCTTCTACAGCAGTACTACCCTGCTCCCCCCATGTGCTTTTATGGAATATAAATGTACTCCATTTTTGTCTCTTTTCCTATTTGTCTTAATATTATCCTCTTTTTTACCTCTTTTTTATATATATTTATACATACATATATGTATCTTGACAATTCATCCTATACAGCAGTAGTTCCCAAACTTTTTTGGCCTACTGCCCCCTTTCCAGAAAAAAAAATTACTTAGAGCCCCCTGGAAATTATGAAACTATTTATTGAACTCAGAATATAATTTAATGCAAAAAAAGTGTGGTGTGGCCATCACCTCTCCCCTGGATTGATGCAGCACCCACCAGGGGGTGGTAGCGCCCTCTTTGGGAATCACTGCTATACAGTTTGTCACTATTCACTCTAAGTATTTTTCTTCTAGCTACCTTCATGATACTAACAATTTTTAAGAGTTATCAATATCATCTTTTCTTACAGAGATAGAAATCATTTGAAGTGATTGGGTTCCTTTAAAAAAAGGTGTTGTTTTTTTTAAACCCTTAAAACTTCTGTGTATTGGCTCCTAGGTGGAAGAGTGGTAAGGGTAGGCAATGTGGGTCAAGTGACTTGCCCAGGGTCACAAAGCTGGGAAGTGTCTGAGGTCAGATTTGAACTTAGGACCTCCCATCTCTAGGCCTGACTCTCAGTCCACTGAGCTACCCAGCTGCCTCTTTTGTTTTGTTTTTGTTTTTCCCCTGTCTTAATTACCTTTTGGTGATTCTCTTGAGTTCTGTGTTTGGACATCAAATTTTCTGTTTAAGTCTGTTTTTTTCTTTATGAATTCTTGTATTAAATGACCATACTTTCCCCTGCAAGAATATAGTCAGTTTTGCTGGATAGTTGATTCTTGGTTGTAGACCCAGTTCTCTTGCTTTCCAGAATATTATATTCCATGCCTTCTGGTCCTTCAAGTAGATGCAGCCAGATCCTGTGTTATCCTAACTGTGGTTCCCTGGTATCTGAATGACTTCTTCTTAGCAGCTTGTAATATTTTTTCCTTGGTCTGTTAGTTTTTGAATTTGTCTATAATATTCCTAGGAGTTGTCAGTTGTGGATTAAATGTAGCAAGTGATCTGTGGATTCTTTCAATCTCCAATTTTACCTCTTGTTCAAGGATGTCAGGGCAGTTTTCTTGGATAATTTCCTGTAGGCTTTTTCATCTTCTGGTAGACCAATAATTCTTAAATTGTCTCTCCGTGATCTGTTTTCCAGATCTAAGGTTCTGCCAATGAAGTGTTTCATATTTTCCTCAAATTTTTCATTCTTCTGATTTTGTTTTATAGATTTTTGCTGCCTTGTGAAGTCATTTGCTTCTAGTTACTGAATTCTAATTTTTAAAAACTGAATTATGTTCCTGGCTTTTTGGTTGTCCTTCTCCTTCTGGTCTGATTTTCTTTGTAGGCCATCTTTCACCTTTTTTGCCTTGTTTTCAAGCTGGTCAATTTTGGCTTTCAAAACACTATTTTCCTGTTTTAGTTCATATATTTCCTTTTTCCATTTGTCTTCAGCCTCTCTTAACTGTTTTTTTTTGAATTGTATTTTGAGTTCTTCCAAAGCCTGTGTCCAATTCGCTGGAGTTTCTCTGTTTTTGCTTGGAGTTCCTTGTTCTTCTCCTGTTTCGTTTGCTTTTTGTTCACTTCCTGGAAAGAAGCTGTCAATTGTAATTTCTTTTCTTTTTCTGAAGTTTACTCATATTTTTTACTTCTTTCCCCTCTTGTAATTGGTTGTTATCTTGCTTCTCTGATTTATTTGCTGGATCTTTGAGTTTGGGCTATTTTGTCCTGAATGAGCTCTTTTCTGCTCTACTGATTGATTAGGTTAAGTAGATGGTTTTAATGAGCTCTTGTGCAAGATCTTCCCCAGCTGGCAACATAAGTTTGTAGTTACTTTCTCTGCAGTGTATTGGAGAGGGGTCTTGGAGCTTCCCTGCCTTCTGAAGACTTCTTATCTGCCCTATTGATGGGATTAAGCTAGGGCGGGGTTGATCTGTAGAGCTTGATGTGCCCTAAGACCAAAACCTAGAGAGAAGGGGGACAGGCACAATGGAGTGTTTTCCCTGTGTCTAGGTTGCCCTCCTTGTGTTTCTCCTCCAGCTGCCTTCCTGCCATTTGTGTTCAATGCCCTGAGCCCAGCACATAAATGCCAGCAAGGCCCCCTCTCTGGATTAGTGCATTTGCCTGCCCAGAGATTCCAGGAGCCTCTGGAGGCTCAGCACAGCACCCGGGGGAAGGGTCTTTGGATATTCCTTCTTCCTTACCCTCAAACCCAACAGTTCAAGAATTCAGACTTTTTTTTTGGCATAACTCTTGAGGCGAGTTCAGCAGGAGGATTCCCCAGCTCTGTCATGTTGTTAGATTTAGTTTTCTTTCTCCTGAAAGCACTTTGTTTTTTATCTCAGTGTGGAAGGGTATGGAGGTCTGAAGTTTTGCTCCATCTAAGTCACCATCTCCCCAGAATCCCATACCTTCTGTTTCTAAAATTTTGGGGCAATTTTTCTTGATAATCTCTTAGAGAATGGTATCTAAACTCTTTTTTATTGTAACTTTCCAGGACTTCAACTATTCTCATACTGTCTCTCCTTGATCTGATTTCCAGGTCAGTTGTTTTGTGATAAAGTATTTCATATTCTCTTCTATTATTTCATTATTTTGTTTTTTCTTTATTATTTCATGTTGTCTTAGGAAATTATTACTTCTTGTCATATTCTAGTTCTTAATGCATCATCTTCTTCTGTAAATCTTTGATCTCTTTTTTCCATTTGAATGATCTTTCTTTCATAATTTTCTTGATTTTCTTGCATTGCTCTCATTTTTTTTTCTAATTTTCCTTCACCTCTCTCATTTAGTTTTTGAGGGTTTTAAAATATCTTCCAAAGGCTCTTTTTGTGAGTGTGTAGCCATTTATTGTATTTCTTTTATGTTTTTGAAGTAGGAATTTTCACTTTACAGTTTTCTGAATTTGAGCCAGCATCTTCTCTGGCCCTATAATAGCTATCAATAGTTGGGTTCTTTCTACTTTGCTTGATTATTTATTTTTTTTTAATTTTACCACTCAGGTCAATTGACTTAATTATTGGCTTTTTTCCTGGAGTTCCAGAGTTGTGCAGATGTATATTATTTCAGCTTTCAGAATTTGGGTGTATGACTGCCCTTCAGAAAGAAGGAGAGTTTACTTGTTAGATCTATGGAGAAGGAAAGAATTTATGACAAAACAAGAGATAGAGAACATAACAAAATATAAAATGAATGGTTTTGATTACATTAAATTAAAAATGTTTTGTACGAACAAAATCAATGCAACAAGATTAGAAGAGAAGCAACAAACTGAGAAAAAATTTTAACAAATTTCTCTGATAAAGATCTCATTTCTCAAATATGTAAAGAACCAAGCCAAATTTATAAGAATCCAAGTCATTCCCCAAAGGATAAATGGACAAAGGATAATAATAGGCAGTTTTCAGATGAAGGAATCAAAGCTATCAATCATATCAAAAATATTCTAAATCTCTCCTGATAAAATACAAATTAAAACAAATCTGAGATACCACCTCACACCTATCAGATTGGCCAATATGACAATAAAGGGAAATAATAAATGTTGGAGGGAATGTGGCAAAATTGGGACACTAATGCAATGCTGTTAGAGTTGTGAATTGATTTAACCATTCTGGAAAGCAATTTGGAATTATGCCCAAAGAGCCATAGAAGAATGCATACCTTTTGATCCAGCAATACCTGTATTAGATCTGTATGCCAAAGAGATTTTTAAAAAATGGGAAAGGACCTGTTTGTACAAAAATATTTATAGCTACGCTTTTTGTGGTGAAAAAGAACTGGAAATTAAAGGGATGTCCCTCAAAATGGGGTATGGCTGAACAAATTGTGGCATATGATGGTGATGGAATATTATTGTGCTATAAGGAATGATGGACAGGATGATTTCAGAAAGAATTGGAAAGACCTATATGAACTGATGCAGAGTGAAGAACCAGAACATTATACAAAGTAGCTGAAATATTGTGGAACGACCAAATATGATAGATTTTGCTACTCACAGCAATACAATGATCCAGGACAATTCTGAGGGACTTATTAAATAAGAATGCCATCTACCTCTAGACAAAGACCTTTTGGAATAGGAATGCAGAAGAAAGCTTATGATTTATCATTCATTTATTTAGGTATACATTGGGGGGTTTTAGTTTTATAAAATTATTCACTTACAAAATTGAATAATATAGAAATATGTTTTGATTGATTATACATGTATAACCTAGATTGAATTGCTTGTCAGCTCCAGGAAGATGAAGGGAAGAAGAAAGGAAGACAACATGAATCATATATCTTTGGGAAACTTATGTGGAAATTTGTTATTAAAATAAAATAAAGATAAAGCATTAAAAAATACTGCCCTACAGGGGAGTCCTGTGGATTCCCTCTGTTTCTTCTCTTTCTGCCCCCAGGGGCAATGGTGCTGAGATTGTGGCCAGGGAAGTTAGCAACCTTTTCAGCTTCACTCAGTATCTGTTTTTGCTGCTTTTAATTGATTTTATGGAGTTATTTTTGGTTGTTTGTGGGGTGGGGATGGAGGGTGGAGGGTGTTTAAGAGGGCAAAAAAGCTTCACATCTATTCTACCATCTTCCCACAATGCTCTCCAGTTCTCATTTCATTTAACAAATTCATTCTTCCAGGAACTTTTATAGTTTGTGTGACTAGACCATTCTTTTCTATGGAGATCTCCTTGAACTTGTTGTATACCCTTTTCTTCTAGGTTTATCTATCAGACTTCTCTCAAGCCATTGGATTTCTTCATTATATTTGACATTTTTTTCTGTCAGATCTCTGGTTTCAGTTTCTTCAACAGGATTTTGTTCTTGGGTCAGCTTCTATTCTGTCCTATACTCTTTGATAGAATGGGAAGGTCCTGCCTGGTCATGGATGCAGTCACCTAAAATATGATGGACCTTTTGCTGAATTTCCTGGGTTCAGGACCTAGTCTCCTGGTGACTTGACTTAACTTTTGGCTCTAGCTGCTTCTTGATCTTATTTTATTTTCAATGTCCTGATGTTAGGTTGGATCTATCCTTTGCTATCACTCTGCCTGACTAAATGCCAACTTGATGTTATATATTTCATTTGATAGCAGAACTCCTGCAAGTCCCAAAGTAATTTACTCCCCAAGTGGTGCCCACTCTGGCTCGTAGTATGGCTCTTGCTCTGCTTCAAGAATGAACATTCTGGTTGCCATTTTAGGTCTGTCCTAACTTTGTCTCCTGCTGTGGCTTCGGAGTCTCTACTCTCAAAGAACTCACATTCTAATCAGGGAGGGGAGAAAACATATAGGACAAACCAACTATGGAGCAGATGGAAAAGTCCAGTGGTTCTTATGTTATAGCTAAAGATTAGATGCTAATACCTGGGGATCTGGGTGATATGTTAGCCAAGAAGATGGTACAGCTTAGTGAAATTTATGGAGCAATGGCAGGACAGAAGACAAGGACAAGTGGTATGTCATTTTATGCTAGCTGTTGACTTCCTTAACCTCTGACTGGCCATATCCCAACTCATGACTATTGAAGTCTGTAGTAAGCTCAAAGGTCACAGAGAGGAATATGGGAGATAAAATAGGAGAGAAATAGAAAGTTAACTCCCCCCCCAAAAAAAATTGTAGGAACAGAATCACAGAATTATATTTAAACCTGGAGTATCAAGAAAGCCCTTGATTTTACAAGTGAGGAAATCAAGACTTGAAAAAAGTTGCAGCCTTCCCAAGATCACATAATTAGTGAATGTTCAAGTCTGAACTACAATATTCTCACCCCTCCAAGAAATGTAGGAAGGATGCCAGAATTGGATAAAGCATAAATCTCTTTAATTAAGAAAACTAATAATAGTTACATTTTTGTCACATTTTACAATGATAAGTTAACATTTTCCCTGAATCACAGAATTTAAGAAAGAGTCTAAAAGACCATACAGCCCAACCAATACCTGAAAATGATCTCTTCTATAGCATTGCTGGTACATTAGTTTTGCTTAAATGCTTTAAGTCAGCTACATCCTGAGGTTTTTATACTCAACTTTTGAATAAATCTGATTAGTAAGCAGTTTTTTCTTTACATTGAAATCAAATAAGCCTCTATGTAATTTTCAAGTTCTGCTCTGCAGCCAAACATAAGTCTAATCTCTCTTCCACATTAAATACTTTAAGTACTTAAAGACAGCTGTCAAATCCCCGTGGTCTTCTCTTTTCCAGGTTAAACATCCTATCAAATGAATCCTCATATGGAATGAACTAGAGGCTCTTCATCACTCTCTTCTTCTTCTAGATACTCTCTATCAATAGAATCAGTGCTTCTTAAAATGTGACACCCCCAAACTGGGCACAGTACTCCAAATATATAACCTGGAATTAAGGATGAAGAATCCAAGTTTCACTTAAAAGTAGACCTGGCTTTAACAGCTTGTCCCTGTATTTTTTATTCAGTCAAACCAAACAAAACAGAGAGTAAGTAGCAGGTCAAGGATGAGCTCTAGCTTCCAAGAAGTCGAAGTCAATTCAGTCTCCAGAGAATGCAAAGAAATGAAGAATTGTCTAAAAATTCATGGAAGGAATCTCTGGAGGCCAAATAGGAAAGCATTTTTCTTATTTAGGAAACCAAGAGCAAGAATTAAATTTTCAAAGGACCCGAGTCATCAATATTGGGGGAAAAGAAAGGTCATGGTTAGGTCAGTGCAGGAAAGCCAAGAAATTTTGGATTCCAGATGAGGAAGTACTTTGTTCAAGCTATGTACTACAGTCTAATAAATAAAGGGCTCAAGAACCCAAGCAGCTTTACCAACCCAAATCTTTCTCAATTAGAAAGAACCCTGGACTAATCATCCCAGATGAGATTGGTGTTGGCTGACTAGGGAGAAATAAAAGCCAGTAAATATCAGGAAACAGGCAAAATCAAGGCCTATCTTATTTGCAGTTCCAAAACATCAAGATCATCTATGCTAAAATGTGACATAGTGAAAATAAATTTAGATTTAGGATTAAAGTCCAGATGTTTGAATCTAGGTTGGCTACCTACTAATTATGTGACTTTGGGTAAATCACTTCACCTTAAATGAACTCAGTTTCTGCATCTTTAAAATATATATATTCTCTAGAGTTCCTTCTAGTTCTCAATCCTATGAACAAGAGTCATAAGTAACTATTACTGTCTCTAGGGCAAATTAAGTTTGAGAAGAATGACCAAGGCTAACATAATTGAATGAGAGCACAAAGGAAAATATGAGGGTGGGAGAAGAAATAGGTAGTTATGTAGGGGACAGCCCCAACAAAGTTTTGGTTGCACTAATAAGGAATTAGGCAGGGAGCAGGGAATAGCATCAGCAACACTACAGCTATTGACAATTGTACCAAATGCTTTTGGAAGCTTGCCAGCTGAAGCTTGGAGAACCTACTGGCTACCCTTCTTCCTTCATTAAATCCTAGCACTCTAGGGCAAAGCTCTATTCTCTCCATGTTAGTCACAACTGGCTATGATCCCTTATTTTAGGCTTTTAATATAGTATATTTAGTAATATAGTATAGTTAGTCCCCATGTAGTAACAAACATTAAAACCCTAGAAATCCAAGGGAATATTGTATACAAAAGGAAATCAAGGCATAATAAAGTAAAAAGGGCTTTCATTTGGAGCCAGGAGACCTGAGTTCAAATATTGGTTCCACCACATTATTTGTGTGACCCTGGACAAGTTGTTTCACTGATTTCTTAACCCCCATTGTCTAACCCTTACCACTCTTCTGTCTTGGAACCAATACATAGTAAGATTTTTTTAAATTAGTTTAAAATGTTTTCATGTCATCTAATTTCAACCATATTCTCTCACTGTTGCAAGGCAAATATTTTATTCTCCCATTATCTATTGTTCCACAGTTCTAAATTATTTAATCCTCACAGGTCTAAAGATTCTCCATTAAACCCTTAAACTACCCCATCCCATTATTTTTTAACAGATCACATCATCTCCTACTTTGCTGAGAAAAATCAAGACCATCAATATGAACTAATTTATCTACCCGACTCCATGCTTCAAATCCTTCTGCAATAGCATTGCTTGTGGATTCATGAATCCTTAGTTAAAATCCCACATTTGTATAATCTTTGTGATCTTGAATAAGTCGCTAAACACTCCAGGCCTCAGTTATTTTGTCCGTATAATGAAGGGGTTTAGACTAGCTGGCTTTGTCTCCAGTCTTGCCCAAAGTCAAGTAGCTATCAAGTAACAGAGGTAGGATTTGAACACAGACACTCCAAAACAGTATGATGACAAAAGACCCAGGTTCAAATGTTATCTCTGGCATTTATTTCTATGTGACTTCAGACAGACCACCTAGAGTCCTTAGGCACTAATTTCCTCATTTATAAAATAAAGAGGCTTGACTAGATGGACTCTAATGTTCCTTCCAGTTTCGAATTTAGATCCATTAGATTATGAGCCCCTTGAGGGCAAAAACACTCTTTCACCTCTTTATACATCCCCAGCATTTAGTACAATGCCTGGCACATACTGGACAATAAATGTTTATTGGTCATTGATAATAAATGTCTGTTGATTAATTGGTTGAAATAAATGATCCTCTGGCTCCAGATTGATTATTCTTTCTTCTGTCTTCCTTTGTTTCCTCTTTTTCCTCCAGCTATTATGTACAGAAATATTTGTGCTCATATCAATCCAGTACAATGTAAGTTCATTGAGAAAAAACAAAAACTTTTCTTCCATGTTGCCTTTTTATCCTCAGCAGATCCTACAGAGCTTTATACATAGTAGGTGCTTAATAAATGTTTGTTGAACTTGTTGGCTTCATGGGTTACCATATTATTGCAGCTACTGATTAGCAAACCATTCTTGCAAGCCTATATGTTTATAAAAAGTAATGGGATGAAGAGTGCGGTGGCTTCTGTGGGCATAGGTGGTAATATCATTACCAGGCTTTCCCCTGGAGGCATTATTTTAGGTCATGGGGTGAAGGTCTGGACCAGGATCCCAATTATACCATAAAAGATAACTGAACCTTCTTGGCCCTGAAGCTTCTAGCAAAGGTTCTCACCCTTCAAAATTAGCATGCATTTGGCACTGGGGAAATTGTGCCACAGACTTAGTCAAGGTTACAAAATAAGATGCTAATACAGAAAGCATGGAATCCATTCTCCTTACTCTCAGGTCAGAAGACTCAGCTACTCTGTATTAGAAACATTTCTTATAAGCCTCATATTCATGGTATTACCAGGGAATGAATTTTTCCGCCTAAGTGAATTTTCCAGATAACCTACCTTTTCAGGCACCAAGAATATTTTTTAAATTGGATTAAGTGGAAAACCTTCCTAGAGTGTGTTATATACATTCCTGTCTTAGAAGGAGCAACTACAACTTATTTCTTTAAGCAACAAAGGATTTTTGAAACTGATTTAGGTGGAAATATTTCCAAAATGATTATACACTTTCCTGTTTTCTTAAATGGTGTTTACCCAACATTATTTAATCTTTTCAGATAAGTGAAGTGGCATAGTGAATAAAAAACTGGACCTGGATTCAGGAAGATCTATGTTCAAATCCTGCCATGATCACTTTATAAACTGTCTGACCCTGGACAAAGCCACAATGCCTTTCTCTCAGTTTCCTCATCTATATAATGGGAATAATAATATCTATCTACTAAGATTTCTAGGATGAAACATGGGGTGGTATTTGTAAAATACTTTATAAACCTTAAAGATTTATATAAATTCTGACTATTATTTTTAAGTTGTTTTCTTTTAACATTCATTTTTTATTTTGAGTTTCAAGTTCTTTTCCTCCATTTAGCCCCTCCCCATCCATTGAGAAAGCAAGCAATATGATACCCATTATATATGTGAAGTCATGCAAAACATATTTCCATATTAAATGCTAGCTATTATTATCATTATATACACATCCATTACTGAATACTGAATGCAATTCTCTGTAAACTTTTTAGTTTGTCTGATTTCTCCTGTGTCTATTCATTAGCTGTCATTTTTCCTGAAGTCATCGTAACTACCTTGAAGTTACTTAATTTTAAAATTTTTATTGTTTCTAATCTAACCTGCCAGAAAATTAGATAATGAAGCAAGTCCACCGATATAGGAATCACCTGTTTTTAAGTGCTGCCTTATATGTGATTTCAACTAATACTATAACCCTATTTGATAGTTAGAGGAAATATTTACTTTCCCCATTTTACACATGAGGAAACTAGTACTTTAAGAATTAAGTGACTTGGTCAAGGTCATATGGCTGTTTCAAAGTAGGTGAGACTAGTATCTTGTTCTCCAGTGCTCTGATCTAATGCTCTATTCCCTATTGCAAAGCTTCTGAATTAGGAGAAATGAAAAGAGAGCTAGATTTAGAATCAGAGAATCTGACTGCAGATTCCATTTCTGTTAGTTATTACCAGTGTCAACTCGAGGAAGTCACTTTCCCTCTCCATCTATAAAGCAAGAGAAATGGAATAGATTATCCGTAAGTTCCCTTCCAGCTCTAAATCTATAATACTTCGATATTTTCAAAGGTGTAGTGTTTCACTGATTTGGGTACTCCATTCAATTTTCCAGATTACAAACCCATCCATACTTTCTTATCCTATTAAACTTTTATCCATATTTCCCCAGAAACACTCCATATGGACCCATTCGCTTTGTCGGAGACCTTCTTTTAGGCTGAGTAACATTTTGTGGGTACTAGAAGAATCACCTAGCACTCTCACCTTTGTCTCCAAAAGCTGTAGCAGACACAGCGCCTACACTCTGATAATACCACCCTGGCAAACTGGCCAAACCATGCTGAGGAGAACCAAGAGGTTTCATCATTATCAGTAAGTTAGGGATATATCTACTCCAAGCTTATGAATTCACTCCTCATGGTCTTGAGGAAGCCAGGAAGTAGCCATGGAGTCAGCTAAAGCACTTTCCACTGCTGAGATATTGGTTAGATATCTAAGATGCCAAGTCATCCATTGTATCCCAGGCCATTGCCAGTTATCTTGACTTTTGCCTTGCCACTGGACTTCAATGATCTCAGAAAAGAGAGTGGAGCTAACTTGTACAACTGTGCCTCAGTTAAATTCAATTCACATGGGAATCAAGATATCACCTAGTAATGCCATTGGTCCTCTTCAAAAATAAAGGATGAACAAGAAAAACAACTGGCACAATTTTTTAATTATTTATTTTTGTAAACCCTTACCTTCCATCTTGGAGTCAATGCTATGTATTGGTTCTAAGGCAGAAGAGCAGAATGGCTAGGCAATGGGGGTTAAGTGACTTGCCCAGGGTCACACAGCTAGGAAGTGTCTGAGGCCAGGTTTGAACCTAAGACCTCCTGCTCCCTAGGCTTGGCTCTCAATCCACTGAGCCACCCAGCTGCCCCCAACAACTGGCACAATATTAAGTACGGACCTGGGATACTATAAGTCCTCCTCAATGTGATTTATGACCACACAAAAGAGATTAGCTAACAATACAAACAGGCAAAAACAAATGGGTTCAAAAATATCTGTTGCTTAGATTAAGGTTTACATAATCTAAATCTCATAGAATTAATGTACCATCACAGACACTGAGAACTAGAAATGAATTTGGTCTAGAATTGAATTAGAGATAGTGGACTGATTCGCATCTAAGAAATCCTAGTGTATTCAATGATGATGCCCCCCAAATTGCTCTCTGACACAAAAACCTATATTTTAAGATCAATTTTCTATTATATGACTAAAATTGTAGATCTCAATAATCTTTCTATAAGAGAAAATCAAAATGACAAGTAAGCAAAAGATTATTATAAGAGAGACATGGTGTGCATATATTGGCTGTAGCATATTATCAATTATGACTTACCCACAAGGAGTGGCATAAAGGATTATAGATTTTAGATCTTGGATGCCATAAAGAGCAGCCTCCTCATCTTTGCAGGTAAGGAAACTGGGGTGGAGAGAGGAGAAGTGACTTGACAGAATTGTAGAGCTAATAAGTGTCTCAAGCAGGCTTTGACCAGAGGTCTTCCCAAAACTAAGACTAGTACCCTATAAATTGCAATATTTAATTGCCTTGGGTGCCTTGACTAGTATCCAAGAAATATATAAAAGTAAAGTAATAATTTGGTCACGTAGCAAAAGAAAAGGAGAATAGATGGGACATTCAAAGTGTTGTATTATTACCCATGAAATGTTAAATCCAAGATCCTATGAATAAAATGCATTGTTTTAGTTCTCACAAAGATGTGTTTTGTCTCCATCGCATATAGTACAGCCCAGGGTCACCTGCCACAGGCTGTTATACTGCTGGTGCTCTACTATCCCTTCTCTCACATTTGTTTTTTTTTCCCTTTGTTTTTCTATATGTTTTAATTTACTTCCTTTTCACTCCGTGTCACCAGTTACTAATCCCAATTAAAACTTTCTTTTGTTGCCTTGCTGCCTACCACTTTCTTCAGCTCCTACCAAATGCCAGACATTGGCCATTCACAGTACTGTGTTTCTCTGCTTCCAAGGGGTCTCTGTACCCTCTTGCAGATGTTAACACAGATTCTTCCATGTGGAATTGTGTCCTTCCTTTCTCTCTACCTGCCATTCTCCACAACTCCTAGCACAGGATGATCATTCTTTCTTAGGAAACCAGATCTGTGTTATTGTAAAAGGGGAACTCCAAATTTGGAGTCTCACCATATCATGCTAATAGCTCAAAACACAATCCTAAGCCAGAATACCTTCATTTTAAAAGTCTTCTATTGCACTTTTATTATACTTTTTGTATGTGTTTTCTTTTGAGCTTTTGCAACTACCAGTTCCACCCACCAGGAATTATAGTAACCTTCTCCTCTCACTGACATCTGGATCTCTCTCCCCATTTCCATGTTGCCTCATGGTGAATTATCAGAGTTGCATCTTCTCTCCTCTTATTATGCTTTGTATCCATAATCATAATGTTCTACAGTCTGAAGGTTCAAGAGGAGTACTCTACTTTCTCTATACTTATCTCTCAGTCCATCAGAATTCCTCTAGGACAGTTGGGTCAGGTTTTTATTTTTATTTTTTATTTTTATTTGCTTACAGGCAGCATGGTAAAAAGAATAGAGTGGTAGATTTAGAATAGAGAAGATCTGAGTTTGAATCTGCCCCAGCTCAGCTCTTTGACCCTGTGCAAGTAACTTAATCTCTCCAAGTGTCACTTTCCTCATCTTTGAAATAAGGACACTGGACTCAACAACCTCTTAGGTCCTTTTCCTTTTCCAGTTCTAAATCTATAGTCTTCCACTTACATTTTTACATATATATATATATATATATATATATATATATATATATATATGTAAAAATGAGATACTAGTCACTCTCTCTACTACTCCCCCACTGCCTATTCCCACATGCCAGAGGGAAAAGAAAGATTTGTAATCCCAGCTACACACAAAGGAAATATAAAGTTAGTGCCTTCTAGAAGTGATGAAAACCTTTTGATTGGCTTTGTAAATAAGCACCAAAAATTTATCAGCCTACAAAAACCTGTCTCTAGTCCACTCCTTCTCCCCCCCCCCCACCAGCAGACAGGTAGCAAAATTAATTCAGTCAGCATTCTTTACTCCTTTCCCAGCATAAATCATTACCTGTCCTGACTGAGTGGCTTTCTGCAAAGCTATTAGTTGTAATGACACTAGTCCTGTACAAAGCTTACATTCAGGTCTTCCTTAGCACTTATATGGTGCTTTGTTCTCTAAGGGAATGAAGCTATGCAGATAGGGATCCAGTTTTCACTCAGCTATGGCCACTAATGGGTAAGTCCCACGTAGCAAGACATGGCATTTATGGGAAGCGAGAAAACAGAGTATGCTGTCAATAATGCCAACTGATTAAACAATTAAAAATACTTCAGAAGTTCTGGCTTATGAGTAATAATTGCTCATACATTCCGAGCACAGAAATGTTGAATCACAGGACCAACATTCAAAAATAAGTCATTCAATTTTTTAAAAATATCCCTGTTATTGGAGTTTCAAAATTCAGTTCACATCCTGCAATATTCCATTTCACATGCCCAGAATTCCCAGTAATATCAACGTGCAGAGAGCACCGTATCAGTCAAAATCCACCAGACAGATGTGAAAATTGAATTTTTCCAGTAAGTTACAATATGAAAAGAACTACTATACAATACAAGGCTAGACGAGAAAGGGGGGAGGGCTGGAGTAGATAATCTGAGGATGGGAAATGGATACTAAAGAAAGATGTGCAAAGTTAGTACAATAAAAATCAGAGGAACTGATTCAGATCTGTGTGGATAGTGATGAGCTAGGGAGGATCCAAGAAAAAAATGTTAATTATTTAATCATTTGAGACTAAAATACATGAAGGAAACTACATTTTTCTCTCACCCTACTGTGTAAATAAAAATACCCAGAAATAGAAGGCATAAAACAGGACCAAAAAAGAAGAAATCACTGAGCTGGTCCATTCCATCACAAATGTGAACAGTGATTCTTTGATAATACATCAATATTGCAGTTACCCTTTTTTTCCATAGTTCAATAGCTTAACATTTGTATATTCCCATTTTTGATTAGTGAAAGATAAATAGATCAATCTGTACCTATGAATAAGAAACTGAGATTCTAAGAGATACCTATTTCAAATCAGATTAGATAATTTTATAGATTAGACAAATTTATAAAGCACTAAGCTTTTTACCTGGCAGTAAATAAATGCTTATTTCCTTCACTTCCTTTCACTTTTCCCTTTTTTACCCTTTCATCTGTAGGTATTGTTATTATTGAAATGGAAGATGATGAAGCTGGTCAAACCCATCATTTGGCAAACCCATCATTTGACAATAGCAATGGTGGTTTTTATAATATCTAGCATTGATTTCTGTAGTTACCAAAACCTCTAAACAAAGTGGATGACCTACTGAGGAATGGTGGAGGAAATGATATTTTAAGTTATTATTTCCATTATAATAAACAACTCAAATAAAGCATTCAGAAGAACATGGGGAGACATATAAAATGATACAGAATAAAGAAAGCAGGACTAAGAAAACAATATTTCTGATGAGTATAAATGAAAAAAAAAGTGACTAGTATGAAACTGAATCCTAAGTAGCTATAGTAACCAGTTTTAATAACAGATCTCGGAGAATATATAAACTTATCTCCTTCTTCTGAGTAGAATTGTGTGGAACTACTACAAATAGTATTTAACACAATTAATGAATAAATCATTTATTCTATAATCTGAGTTCCAAAGTTCATTGGTATGGAATTCTCATCTCATTGGTGGTAATCAGTGCCCCATTGTTGTATGAGTGTGCAGGTAGAGAGTTGGCCAGAGGAGGTGAAAAGAGAACTCTTCAGTCTCTGCAAATCTTTTCAGTCTCCTCATATCCCTTTAGTTTCTTGATTTTCTTCAAACTCTTTAGTATTCTCAGGTACAAACACTTTAGGACCTTCTAGATTCCAGCTTCAAGAGGAAGACAGTTAATGCCAACCCCACCTCAGGTCACTAAAAAGAAAATAAGATTCTGGGAGAATTAGGGGACTTGGCAAACTTTATCATGTCTTAATCTCCAGTTTGCTATACTAGGCTCCGGGGAACTTCTCCTTGGATGAGAACTAGGGCTCTCCCTTGGTTGAGATGAGTTACCTCAATCCCAGTATGAGCTATTCTTCATTCTGTATTGTCTAGTATACATTCTCCTATAGACATTTCTCTTTCTGATTTTTGTTTTGTTATCAAATTGGATAAATGGGTTTCTTTACTACTCTCCTATGTGTGTTCATTGTTGGGACTGGTATTTGGTGAGAAGGGAGTTAAATGTTAACTATAAAGCTCAAGTCCTCCTTTCTCCATTAATGACAAGTGATCAGAAATTTAAATTGAATCTGAAAACAACAGCCCCTAGACTAACAATATTTAAGAAAGTACACAGACATAATTCTAATCTGGTATCCTCTTTCTCTGAGGAAATCAGAATGATCATACTCCAAGCCCCAACACCCTGGCAGAAAGTAAGGTCTCCTTTGGAGAATGAAATGGGGAAAAGAGACTAGAGATGTCTATTCTACCATGCTTTGAACCACACAATGCCATCCTCGTACTATATGTGGGGTGACAGCTTTAATATATTTGCACAACTGTCTTTTTGTGGCATTACTATTGGAAAATTTGTGATTTCCTCAATGTCAGAAATATCCCCCATCTATGCAGATCAGCACCTCTTATCTTAGAAAATTCCCAATAGGACTAAGATGTTAAATGTCCACGTTTTCATAGCCAGTATGTGTCAGAGGAGAATTTGAATTCAGGCCACCCTAACTCAAACCAAATTTTCAGAAGGAAGAGGCTATTGGATATGGAAAGTAGAGTCTTCCTACAGAAACTGGAGTTTGAGTTGAATATTGAAGGGAAAAATATGGATTATTTAATGAATTTGTACTAATTTGATCTCCTTTGATACCCTGTCATACGCTCCTAACTAGTGTCCTAATCGAGGAACTTCAATAAATGGCACCATGTTGCTTCTCCCACACAATGCAGGGAGGATAGAAAAAAGCCAAAGTCTTAGGTGATAACAGCAGAGATCCTGAATTAAAAGTCACTTTGGTTCAAATACCAAGTTTTACTATAACCATTGCTTGCATTACAGCCATTTCCACCAGATAAAACTTGTATATCACATGATAAGTCTTGCAAAGTTTTTACAAATATTGTCTCACTTGGTTATCTTTTTTGCTCCTACCAACTGATCACAGAGCTCCCTGAGGACATCCTTTAAATTCCTTTTTCTGTGGAATCTTTGATGAATAATATTTTGTATCCTACCCTTACTAATCATGTTCTTCTCCATTGGTCTTTGGATGATCTGCAATTTTAATTTTCAAAGCTTCTGGTACAAATAGGTGACTCCTAGCCACAAAGCTTAACCAAAAATAAATTATTGATAGAGATGAACCATTGCCATGGTAATGGCTAGGAAATATAGATCAAGTGAATTGCTCAGAGTCAAACATTTACGAAGGGTCTGAGATCAGATTTGAACCCAGGACACCCTGTCACCTGGCCTGGCTCTTTAACCACTTAGCAATCTAGCTTGTGCCCAGCACTCTTTCTTCCATGGCACATTGAGATTCTAGAAGACTTATTGGGAAAAGGATATAACTACAGAGCCAAAAAAGATGACATAGAGCTCAGAATTCAGTGATACACTCCTGTGCCACTTAGCCATCAAGTGGCCATGAGAAAGCCCTCCATCAAAATCTTCATTCCCTCTCAGAAGGTTGCCTAGCATATTCAGTTTTTCGTGGGTTTTGTGAGACGCAAGTAAGATAATGGATATAAAGCACTTTGCAAATGTTAAGGTTCCACAAAATGCCACTTTTATTGTTGTTGTTGTTGTTGTTGTTGCTGCTGCTGCTGCTGCTGCTGCTGTTGTTGTTGTTGTTGTTGTTGGACTATAGTCCAACTATAGTTAATAAATCAACCCCTGATTTGAAGCAATTGCTGATTTGTAAAGTGAAAATACTTGTAATAATAAAGAGAGCCTTTAACCAATGTTATGATAGAGGGTAGAGAAGAAGAAAGAATCTATGTTGGGTCTCTCTGCAGCTCTTCCCTGGGGCCGAATATACACTGGGAGACTTTGAGGGGGTGTCACCCCAAAACTGGGTGACCTGGATGGTTGTGCCACCCCACAGGAGTTGGGGGTGAGGCTTCCCTATACGATGAAGTATGTGGTACCCCAATCCAATTCTGGTTCACACAAACCTCTCCCCATCAGTTAAATTCACAGCAGGTAGTCCGACTTCAAGATGGAGGCAGCCAGACCAAGCCGTGGTTCCCCTCTCCCTCGTCTCTCAGGCACTCTGGAACACTATCTGACTGATGAATGACTTTCATTATTCGCAATTCAGGGATTGGGAAAAGGGGTGAAGGGCAGAGGGATTTGGGGGTGCCCTCTTCACTATTCCTATGGGGTCCTTCACTTAGGTGGGAAACCCAATGGTTCCCACTTCTAAGTTTCTCCCCTCACCTCTTCTCCTTCTGTTTTTATTTCTATTCCTATTTCTATCCTTTCCTATAATTATAAGTTTTGACTGAAAGGGGGTCTCTCAGCAAGGTTGGGTAATGGGAGAAGGAGACTAAGAGATCACTCCCAAAATGGAGTCCAAAAACTTAGCTAACTCGATGATTGAAGTCTTGATGGTTGAGATGCAATAAATGACTTTGACCAGGGAGTCAGGGTTTCAGTTTTCAAAGAAAGATCTTCAGGAAGCCCTCAGGACTGGATCCTAGCTGGGATGTCCTCCTTCTCTCTCCTCCCAGTCCTCTGCCCAAAGACCTCTCCTCTCCTTCCTCTTCTGGAGAATTTCCCAGAATTCCCTCTGGGCTCAACTGTCACCAACTGTCACCAACTCTTTCTCTGTCTCCTTTTGTCCCATCTCCCTTACACAAATCCCATCCTTACATACTCACAGTAAAAATTTAACAATGAATTCTTGAAAGCCAATTAGAAATGGCCCCAGAATACCCCTGAGTTTATGCAAATAAAAATTAAATTGCAAAAATAGCTCCTGGATAGGGGAGGGAAGAGGGGTGGGAAAGATCATGAATCATGTAACCATGGGAAAATATTCTAAATAAACACATTAATTTAAAAAAATGAAATAAAGTAGGAGGGACACAAATATATATATATATATATACATATATATATACATACATACACACACACACATATATATATAATCATGAACCCATCTTAATCCTTGTATTCTTTTTAAAAAGTCTTCTTTGAATAGTATTGCTAAACAGCCAGCATACTGTAATATTTTTCCTTCATATTCTAACTAGTAAGGATGTAAATGCCAGCTTGGCAAATGACATTTCAGAAGGCTGTGAGTGGTGAAACTATCATTTCAAAATTTTAAAGCTGGTTTTGATCACCCACTTGGTATATATTACTTCAGGAAGGTATGCAGTGTAGTAGAAAAAGTTCTCTTAAATGCCACTATGTAGGGGGAAAAATACTTTACTTCTCCAGCTGGGTCTATCAGAGCCCCAGAAACTTAAAATTTATCAAACAGGAAAAAAAAAATTTTTGGTGTCCATCTATTTGATTTCAGCAAAAAAGCTCATGAATGCAAGCAAGTATTTTTGATTCTTTTTTGTATTTTGCATTTAAAATATGAGGTTCTGTGGCCTTTCCCTTGGAGAGACTGGAGGTAATAGTGAAGGGCTATATATATTTAAGTACTTGGAACTTAGTACAATTGGGAGATTTATGAATCCATCAAATCTTTCCCATAAAGAGGTGTTCTCTGCCCTAGGAGATTTGCCATACCTGTGGTGCAGATGTAGCCCCTATCAACCAAGTATACAACCTAGGAACCTGGCTGGGTGGAGGATATGATCTACTAAGGCTGGATTTCTTAATATGGCTGCAAAACCAAAATTATGGCATCCTTAGATTCAATCAGTACTAACGCTGAATATTTGGGTTTTTAAATACCAAGTCACTAACTTCAGTGATGCTTTAAAAAAATGCCAATTCCAAAATGATTTGGGATCATGGGCTAAATATGGTCTTTGTCTGAATGTGTTTCAGTTTCTTCTTTGGATCTGAAGTGTTTGAAATTCAGTTCTGTCACCTACCTATTTGGGTGTAAGCCATGTGACTTATCATTCTCAGTTTTATCTCTAATGAGGCATTTGGTCTAAAAACCACATCTCTGGACCCTCTCAGTTCTAAATCTCAGGTCCTAGGATTTGATCTGTGAAATGGGGATGGGAATGTCAGACCTCTCTCTTTTGAACATTCAAAAACCAATTAGTATAAGAGTTCTATTCTCTCCCATAAGTTGGGGTGTTTATTAGCTCTGCTCCTGCCCTACACCCCCTCACCTACGTCCTCCATCTCTCAAGCACTGAGAATTAAGGCAACATATTAAAATCCTTCCTACTTATCCCCTTCCCCTGTCCTTCCAGGGGCTAATTTGAAAGATCTCTGGAATACCCACAGTAGCCCACACCCTCCCTTTGCAGGTCCCCAGGATTGGGGGAATCACTTGAGACACTGTCATTATTTCCTCAGAGATGAGGGAGGTAATTTACGGTGTGGGAATCAGGCTAGCAGCAATGGGTTGTTTCTCCCCACTCTCCTTCCATTTGAGATCATGTATGGGATCGGAACTAACTATCCTGAAGGTATTCTCCTATGGCTTCAAGAAAACCCAGGCAATCAGTCTGAATGTATGTGAATACATTTTAATCCATTTTAAAATGATTCTTTACAAATTTAAGATCATTTAACTTAGAGATCAAAACACATAGAACATAAAATTTGGTCATCATAAATTTTAAAGATAAAGAAGCCCAAAGAACAGCTGAGAATTTATTCAGATGACTTCTGGTATCTGAAACATAAGCCTTCTTTTATTTCTTGCTTGACTCACAATGAGCAGTTTTGCGCTCATTTTGCTCAGTTTGTAGCCCAACGTACAAAAATAAAATAACTTAGAATGTGCATTATTTGACAATGAAATGTAAAGGTCTGGGAAAAAATACTGTGGGCATTCAAGTGAATGACCAAGGCCTGTGTATAGTCTATGACAATGTGCAATATGTTATTAATCACTGCAAGATAATTGCACAGTATTTGACAAATATTTTTACAATACCCATATTAGGCAGTATTAGAAGTCTAATGTTTTTAATCCCCATATTGTCTACTAAATGGTTAGGAGGAAAAAAAGATTGCTGTACCTTGTTGTTTCAAGTAGAAAGTGAGAAGTTTATTTCCCAGACTTCCCTCTCCTTTTTTCTCTACCCTCACCCCATAAAAAAATTTCTAAATCAAAACCTATCTGAATTTGTATATTTTTGTCCATTTCAAAATCAGATCTCAGAAATGTAAGAAAATTTTTAGAGGAAATTGTAAGGAAATTTAGGAAACTGATATACAGAAAGTATGCTTTGCTTAAAACAACTTAACCTCTCAGGAGCAAAACGGTATGGAAGATAGAAGGAATACTGGATTTAGAATCAAAGGATCTGGGTTCAAATTCTGTCTCTCTCACTTCTTAGCTGTGTGACCTAGCCATTTAATTTTCCAGGGTCTTAATTAAAGTAAAATAATGTTTTTACTAATAAAATGAGGATTATTGGACTAGATGACCCCTGATGTCCCAAAATTAAGTTGATGATCTCATAATGAAGTATAATTCAGATTTTTCTTTTCTAGCCTGTCAGTTAATAAACCTACTAAGATAAATGAGCACTGCAATATATAGAGTCCAGTGGAAGGAAGGTAGGGAATTGGGTGAATTCCTCTTAGTTTCAACCTTAATACAATTTGAAATGTTTGGTTCACTATTCTCTTCAGGGCCTTTGTTTCCTCAAGTGCAAAAATGTCCATTCTATAATTGTCACCATTATGTGGAAGCCTGTCTCTTTCAGAAAATTAAAATACTTCGAGATTCAGGTACCAGATAAAAGAGTTCAGTAAACAGGATGTCTCTGCTAATTCTCTTCTGGTAGATGCTATTCAATGTGACACAATACAGCAGGTATCCCATCATAATTTGGCACATTTAGCAGGAACTCCAAAAAAGACCTTGAACTAGCCAAAAACTGAAGCAGGATGGACCCACCCCTCTGGCACATAAAATAATT
>NC_058131.1:533710374-533730624 GCF_016433145.1 Gracilinanus agilis
TATATATATATATGTATATATATATATACATATATATATAGAGAGAGAGATTGTTTATATTTACAAATAAATATGTATAAAATATATTTAATATATTATATATTAATATCGGTATATAATCACAAATTATACATTGACACACAGGAAAAGTGCAGTTTAGCAAATGATTAGTTTTGCGTGTAAAATGCATTCAGAAAGGGCCACACTGTGCTTTTCATGAACAGAACAAACTCTAGGTAGACTTTCACATATCTGGGTCCTATGTCTCTTCTCCACTGTCTCCTCATCAGAATGGTCCAATTGCTACTTCAGAAGTTTCTTAGAAGACTGTGCTAGCCTCATTAGAAAATATGCAATCTTTAGACATTTTGATAAGAAGTATCAGGGGAGACTAACAACAAGGTAGATTTTATTTGAATTCTGTTCATTGGGGTATAAATTAATATGGAATCATTTATATATAATTAATATTTATATAACATAATTCTATATTATAATTTTATAAATAATTACATATTTATTGGGGTGTATTTTATATATTAGAGAGAGAGAGGTATAAATTAGTATAAAATATTATATAAAAATAGTAAAGTAAAAGCTAACATTTATATAGTACTTACTTTTTTTTTTTTTAAACTCTTACTTACCTTCCACCTTAGAATCAATACTGTGTATTGGTTCCAAGGCAGAATAGTGGTAAGGGCTAGGGAATGGGAGTTAAGTGACTTGCCCAGGGTCACACAGCTAGGAAGTGTCTGAGCTCAGATTTGAATTTATGACTTCCCATCTCTAGGCTTGGCTCTCAAGACACTGAGCCAACTAGCTGCCCCCTATATAATACTTACTATGTACCTCACAACAGCCCTAGGAGGAAGGTATTATTTTTATCCCCATTTTTATAGAAAAGGAAACTGAGGCAAACAGAGGCTAAATGATTGGTCTCTGGTCCTCCAGATAAGAAAGTGTCTGAGGCTGGATTTGAACATATGACTTCCTGACTCTAGCCCTGGTACTCTATCCATTGAATCACCTACTTGATATTATTTGCTCTACTCTAATAACTTTGCTTCCATAATTTTGGGGAATAATTTTACAGATGTTCTGAAAATGAAGAGTAGTCATAGGTTTGTTTGTTTTTTTCTATTCTGAGATAAAATAAAAATTTTACTTTCTGGTACATTGTGGAACACTGGCCTTAGATTCAAGAGGAAAGATTCCTACCCTGACTCAGTTACTGCCGTGTTGTGGAAGCCTCTGAAAATAAATCACTTAAGCTCTCTGTTGTTCAGTTCCCTCATGTATAAAAAGTGAGGATTGGATTTGAGGGCTTCTATTTAGTTTTCTAGTTGTCTTCTGTCCCTAAAGCTAAGATCCAATGATCTTTTGTACCCTACTGAGGAGCAGAGGGGATCGTGCATTTTTGGAGATTTGTTATATATAAGCCCTAAAATGACCTACCATGTAAGAAAGATTTCAAGTAGAGGCCCTCAGCGGACTTTACATTGTGCAAGAACATCAGTTAGTTACAAAGAAGTTTATCAATCAGATAACTTCTAGACGATGGATTTCTTGGCCCCTGGAACTCTCACAGGCTATTTCCCAAGACACAGAGTCATTGTAGTAATGAAAGGAGTCACTACCTGGCTTAAATCACAGATCTTTCATTATACTGGAGTTTTGAAGTAAAGAAAGCTTTCCCCAAATCCTCCATAATGGTTGACTTTCCTTCCAGAGCATTCATATATGAATAACTAATGTAAAGGTCTTGAGCTTTGATCATAGATACAGAGTTTATGGAGAAGGAGCTCTAAGGGAACTTAGGAGTTGCGTATTTTAATCCCCACCTTTTACAGATGGGAAAACTGAGGCCTAAAGAGGATAAGTGATCTACCCAAGGCCATAGAAGTATTAAGTATTGGGATTTAAATCCAGTTACTCTGATTCAGATCTTTCCTCTTTTCAGATGCTAAAAAAAGTTTTCCTAAAGTCTGTGTCTACTCAACTCCTCTTCCTCCTCCTTAATAAATCCCAGGGGTTCCCTTTTACCTTCAGGATCAAATATCAAGTCCTCTGTTTAGTTTTGAAAGAACTTCAAGGCTCCTTCTGACCTTTCCAGGTTTCCTACATTTTATTCCTCTTCATGTACTCTTTGTGCAATACAGCCACATTGGCCTACTTGTTCTTTATCTACTCTATGTCCCATTTCCCATGTCCTTGCTTTTGTACTGACTGTCTCTATGCCTGGACTACTCTTCCTCATTACTGCCACTGCTTAGTTTCCCTGGCTTTCCTTCAAGAATAATTTTAAATTTCACCTTCCCCAGAAGGCTTTTCCCAATCTCCCCAGCTATTAGTGCTTTCCTCTCTCAAATTACCATCCATTTATTCTGAAAACATCTTGTACTATCTAGTTATTTCCATGTTTGTCTCTCCTATTAAAATTATATCCTTGAGGGTTAAGGCCGTTTTTACCATTTTTTTTGCATCCTCAGCAATGAGCATGTTGCCTGGTATATAATAACCACATAAATGATGTTTATTGACTGGCATTTTTCAATCAGAAAACCTCCAAATTTTCTTCCATCTTGATATCCTTCATCTCATCCTCACCACTAAATAAACCTGTCTGTCTCTCTCTTTCCCTTTCCCTTTCTCTTTCTCTTTCTCCTCTCTTTCTCTCTTCTTCTCCTCTCTCTTTTCTCTCTCTTTTCCTTCTCTCTCTCTTCTTCTCTCTTTTTCTTCTCTTAGTCTTTCTCTCACTTTCTCTCTCTCCCTCCCTCCCTCACTCCTTCTCTCTCTTCTCTCTCTCTCTCTCTCTTCTCTCTCTCTTCTTTTCTCTCCCTCTCTGTCTCTCTTCTCTATCTTCTCTCTCTTTCTCCCTCTTTCTCTCTTTCTAGCTCTCTCTTTCTCTCTCACTCCCCTCCCTCCCTCTCTCTCTCTCTCTCTCTCTCTCTCTCTCTCTCTCTCTCTCTCACACACACACACACACACACACACACACACACACACACACACACACACATACACACACACATTAACTCCATAACTACTACCAGAGATTTGTAATCAGCCACTTACTCTACTCAAGTAATGATTTAGCTGAGGTTAGGAATACTTTCATAGTCTGATGAAAGTCTATAGACTCCTTTCCCAAATTATAGAATAATGTTTTAAAATGTGAAAAATAAAATACAGTGATATATAGCATTAATAGATATACATGTAAGTATATATTGATAGGCATACAATATGTATACACACCCACACACAAGTTCACAGACTCCAGGTCCAAAGAAATGTTTAGTCTCATTATCTCTCTCACCTGAGTATTCTGTTTGGAGAATATGATTAGGGAAGGTTTTTTCTTTCTTTTTATTACTGGAAATGTTTATTAGCTAACATTAAAGGTTCTTAGAGTACCATATCCCTTGGAGACTTACGGCTATTGATGTTGTGAATAAACATAAACCATTCATAGGTTTGTGTTCAATACAATCCAGTTCATAGATTTTTAGCTGGCAGGAATAACAAAAATAGCTAATACACAAATAGTTTTTTGAGGTCTATAAAGTGTTTTACACAGGCTATCTCATTTGATCTTTCCAATAACCTTGTGAATTAGGTGATGAAATTATCCTCATTCTACAGATGAGGAAAGCACAGTTTAGGGATTAAAAGACTTGCCCAGGGTCACGCATTTAGCAAGAATGAGGATTTGAATTCAAGTCTTCTGGAATCTAAGTCTAGTGCTCTATCTATCCACTGCAGCATATAGTTGCCTCCTAGTCCCTCATTTTTCAGATAAAAAAAACAGGGTCTAGAGAAATAAAGTTTCTTACCTAAAATTATAAGAACAGCAACAGAACCGGGTATTGAATCTAAATCTCCTCTGACTCCAAATTCAATCATTTAATTCAAGACAGTAACTTCTTTTTTCTCTCTTGATCTGCATATTTTATGTGTTGGCTAAATGATGAAAAAGTTACTGCTAACAAATATTAAAAGCTAGTCATTTACTCAAAAACAATAGTTGGCCACATTTTTTTCTTCTCAAGTAATTTCAGTTTTAGATGTGTGTGTGTGTGTGTGTGTGTGTATGTATATGTGTTTTAGAGCCAGCATAAATGGTAGATAATGTTCCTATGAATAGGGCCCTCCGGCTTATTCAGCAGAGGCTTGTTTAGCTTGCCAAGTTTAAATATTTTCAGAACTGATCCCAGAACTGAGAAGCCTTCATCACAGCACAGCATTAAAAATGATGGATGTGATACATATTTAATACAATAAAATGGCCATTTATATGCCCATACTAGACACAGGGGAAATTCTCACAGGAAAGATTTCTAAAATCAAAAGGGGCCTATTCTCTCATCGATGTGAGGGGATTTACGTGGATAACTCCCATTAATGCTAATGGGTGTTATAAGCTTATATTCCTCTATGCACCGATGGAAGGATATACTCAGTGTCAGGAGAAAGGAAGTTAGAGCAATGATAAAATTCCATAGGCAGGGTCTGAGGAAGGAGAATCTAAGCACCCAGAGAGGGTAAATGCGATGCTAACAGTTAGCAACTGCTGAAAGATATCAACCCACAATCTTTGAATTATAGGTACGAATTCCAAGACTTCTTCAGACAACAGATCATGATGTAGTAAGACCACACTGGAGAAAATAGGGTATAATATATATAATAGATCAGATTCTCAACTTGAAATCAGAAAGATATGGCCTTGGAATCCTGCCTCAGAGACTGCCACTTATTCTCTCTGAACCTTAATTTTCTCATCTCTAAATTGGGAGAGTTGCTCTTGCTGACTTGAAGGTTCCCTCAAGCCCTAATGTTATGAATAATGATATTATGGATCCGATGTATCTAAATCCTTAGGATGTCATTGAATACATACCTACTGTCTAGTTCTGAGGCATTCAAGTCAGCCAAAGTCTATGGTAGAGTTGGTGATTAGAATAGTTCCAAGAACAACCACAAACAGCCAGAAGAAAATTACCATCCATGGGTCACAGCAGCATCACTTAAGTCTGAGGACAGAAAGGAGGCTGTGAAGAGAGAAGCCTTCGCAACAGCCTGGATGGAGACAGTAGCAATCTTGACCAAGGTCAGCACAGAAAATGGAAATAATAGCTCAGAGGCATAAGAAATGTTGGCCTTTGGTGATGAGCATATCAGAGAAGCTCACTTGTGGGTGACAGTAATTACTGAGTATCTGATCCAGGACTGAGCAGGGGAAATCAAAGCCTTTGAGAGGTAAGAGGGACCTCAGCACCTATCCAGTCCAGCCAGTACACAGAAGGAATCATCCTTCTCACATTCCCAAACAAAGGGTTTTCTCAACTTTGTTTGAAGACTTCCAAGAAGGGGGGATTTTTTTTTACATTTTTATATATCACCAAAGACATTTTTATACATTTATATACATCACTAAAGACATGTCTAAAGAGGATGGCTGGTAAATTTGAGATTTTCTTGATTCATTTCTACAAACACTTATACCAATTAGTCTTTGTCCAAAAATAAGGAATGGATGAGTAGGGCCAACTTGATTCATGGGGTATTGGGAAAATCTTGATTCTAATCCACATATTTTAGTTTACATTGCTCTCTAGGGAATATTTTTCCTCAGTTAGACTGTGGATGTATTGTGTTCGCTAGGGAAAATAAGTTGGAAAAGTTCTTTCAGCAATGTCTATCTGGGATTGTAACTGGGAAAGTCCTGATGACAGAAGGAATCCTCTCCCCAACCAAGACTTCACTGCTTACGATGTGCTGTATGTACTGTCATGGAGGTACTACTTTCCCCCACCCCCAAAGGAAGACCCAACCTCCAGCTTCCTTTCTCCTAACCAAGACAAGGGTCATTATCTGCCACCATGAGTTATTTGCAGAACAAGTGATTTATATCTCCCTGTCTCATCTACTAACAGATTTTTTTATTATACCTCTGAAAATTTTTAAAAAGGAATTCTGTTTGTCTTGACTTTAACTGAAATGATCTAGCAGGCATGTACAATAACCATGTTAACTATATTTCCCTTTGTTAGTCATTTTTCATTTAGTGAAGCTGGGTAGCAAAGGATGCTTAGGAAGTAATAGAATGGTGGACTCGGAATTTGCAGTGCCTTGGTTCAAATCTCATTTCAAATATTTATTAGCATTGAGATCCTGGATAATTCATTTAACCTTTTTCAAGTCTCAGTTTCTCCATCTATAAAATAGGGATAATAATAGTACTCACGTCAGAATTACTATGAGGATCAATAAGATAATAAAGGTCTTTGCTTTTGTAAAGCTTTCAGCAAATGTTCAAGAGTCACATGAATGGTAACCATGATCGACATTATTATCATTTGCTAATACATAAAGGTGGTACCTAACTTCTCATTCACACTATCACTTCTAAAATTTACATTTAACCCTTTAACTCTCAGAAATACATAATTCTTTATATTTTATAGTTTGCTTTTCACTACAATATACTTACAAGTTTCAAAGTGAGTTCTTTCGGCAATGGAAAAACTAAAGTAAAATAGCCACTGAAAGAAGTGAATCATATTGCCCTTGTTTCCCCTGCAGTGCCTAACACAGGCCTGGGTACTTATTAGATGTTGTATTAATAGTTGTTGATTGATTTCATAACAAACTGATTGATTCTGTCAATCCCATTCTTTTTAAATTCAGTTAAAAATTGCTCTTTGGTTTTCTATAGACAAAACAACTGGTTTATTGGCCATGTTTTTACTTTCCAGGACACCGACTTGGTTCACATTATGTAAATGACTACATACAGACATTATAATCCAAGTTGTATCCTCTTAAAACCAAAATTTTCTCTTTCCAAATGGAGATAATGAATAAAGGATAACTTTCCATTTGCCAGAAAAACAAATCAGAATCTTTTTTTCTTCTAGACTGCTTCTTAATGATACCTGTCCCACTACCCAACCTACCAGTGACACACATAACTTGTAAATTTGGGATAATAAATAGCATTTAATAGCACTCAGGAGATATGAGGGGCTAAAATGAAAATTGAGCACATTTTATTGACAAGAAGAATTAATTTCCCAACAAAAAAATAAAATAAAATCTATGTGCACTTTCCTGCCGAGGAAAAATGATGTGCAGACAACAGAGACTATTGATTTGAACCAATTGAAGTAAAAGCAGAATATTTATTGGGCATTACAGTATTTAAATGCCCTAAATTCCACTTAGTACCACTAGCTGCTAGCTCTGCAGAATTCTAGAATTGCACCCTGCAGTTTGTACTAATTGGTGGGAAATGTAGGCCTGATGTCAAAGACAACTATAATTGTCTGATGAAAATAGCTTGCTTTTGACACCAATATATGCTGCACCCCCTATATCACATCCTCCTTGCATAAGGAGGTGTTGTTTTATATAGCCAAGGTAATTATAATTGGTTCTAATGTCCCCAAAATACCTACATATATAAAAGAGTGTTGTAAGAAAGCAGCTTAGAATAAGCTTGTGGAGTACATGACAAAATGGTTGCTCACCGATTTTTTTTTAAAGCTTTAACTAAAAGTATAGAACATATTATGCAGATGTTGGAAACCTGCATCTTAGAGAAGATACTGTTTTGACCATAATGCATTTTGTCATGTGAGATAAAATGCAGGGGAGCATTTACATTTCTCCAACTCACTGAGCTTCTTCCCCAGGACTTGCATTTGTCTCACATCAATAGACATCTTTTTAAACATTATATTCATGTCTGTCTCTCTTGACGGCAAATAAAATTTGATAAATAAAATACTTTATGATAAATATGTTAGATTTAAGAAACAGCCAGGATAAAGGATGGAGGTTTTCAGACATGATTTGTTAAAAACAAATAAATTTAAGCAGACGAGTATGTGCCCGACTCAAAATATATTGCCGATGATGCACAATAATATAATGACCTAAAAGAGGGTTTGCACAGTTTTTCACACTGCTTAAATTACTGCCATGTGGGCGGGGGGGAAGTATGTCCTCCAGAACTTGGACCTTGTTGCTTCTGTAGAACAACATCTGACTGGCACGACATCTTGACTTGTCACTGAATTTCAAACTGGTGGCAGCTCCAGCTAACTTATAACAAGGGAACAGTTTCACTTCACAAGCATCAAACTCTGGGGCTGGCACCTTTTAGAAGGCACAGCCCATTCATCCCACACCTTCCCTCTGAGCCTTCTCCCTGGCTGGCCTCTGCCAGGATCACGCTCACCAGCCCCAACTCGTCTCTTTTCTAGTTCGCCAGGCTCCCTCCTTTCCATCATCCTGAAATTGTGCTTTATCTCTGAAGCTTTTTCCTGACCGATTCAAAGAAAGATGGAGGCACCTCCTCCCCCCACCTCCTCCTGTCTACACATCAGCTCTCTGGTACCCTTTTCCCTCATCAACCCACAAAATATATTTACCTCTCTGCTTGTACAGGAGACAAACACGTTGGATAATTTATGTATTTATTCAATGTTCTCTTGACTGTTCGTCCTTCATATGTCTGTCTGCTTCAGTCTGTCTTAGATAATGAGACTGAAGTTTGTGCCTCACCTAGCACAGCACCCTACGAAGGTAAGCTTTTGATTAGGATGATCATAACCCCTTTGGATAATACTTTAACAATTTCATTAAATTTGGACTGTGAGATAAGGAAGAGTGCTAAGGTATCTCATTTAACTCCCTCCTTTTACAGATGAAAAAAAAAACTGAGAACCAGAGAAGATTCAATTCCTAGAAATTGTTTTGGTATCCTACAATAAAGACACCAAAGAAAACTTTACCAAAGACGCATATTTTACCCAACCCAGGCCATTGCAGAGCCACTTCAGGCACTTTACTTAGATGTTGTGACAAATCATGGATAGAGTAGAGTTGATTTGGCAAGTGATTTCGCTTTACCCAAGCAGGGCAAGAATATAGCGAGGTATCATGTGTGATTTGTAAATATGTGTGTGGGAAGGAAAGAGACTTCTTTGTAGCATTCCTAGGAGCCCCAAAAGAACCTGATTGGGATGGTTTTATTTATAATGTTTATATATTCCAATCCCTCATCCTTTTGTAAACTTGATTACCATGGTCATATATATTTTCTGTCTATCTTATTATGCTTATTGATAGATTCCCCCCAACTTGGTCATTTTGAAAAAGGTATATCTTTGAAGTATAAGATTGATCTTTCTATAAACTCCTTTTTTGGTCCTCAATCTGGATATCTTGAACTAATTTCCAGTAGGTTTCTTAAACTCAGTATATCCAAAACAGATCTGATTGCCTTTCCCCCGAAACCTGCTTCTCTTCCAAATTTCAAATTTCCCTATTATTGATGAAGGCATTAGCATCTCCTAGTTACACAGACTCACAATCTTGGAGTCATTCTAGACAAGCCAATATTATTCATATCCCCACCATATCCACTTCACTGACAAATCTTATCATTTTTACTTTCACAATGTCTCCCATATATGTCATCCCAAATCCACTAGGCTAGTTCCAGTCCCTTATCACATCTCCCTGATAGTTTTCTTAGTGATCTTCTTGCTTTCAAATCTCTTCTGATTCCAATTCATCTTCTATTTGGGAGTCAAAGTGAAGCCCTAAAGTGAAGCTCTAACCATGCCATCTCACCTACCCAATAAATATAACAGTTATTATCTTTAGTATCAAAAATAGAATCTGCTGTTTGGCATTTAAACTCTTGATGGGTCTCTTCTTACCTTTCCAGTCTTGTCCTAATTTACTCTTCTCCATGTGTTCTATGATCAAATTCTATACCATGCAGGCTCCCTTTCTATTTCTCACACACAGCACATCTCTCATCTCCATACTTTTGCACAGGATATTTTTACTGCCTGGAATGCTCTTTCCTTATCTCCATTTTTAGGGTCTCTAGTTTTCATCAAGACTCAGTTCAAATACCACTTTCTGTAGGAGGTCCTTCCTCCTTTCCCCAATTTTAGTGCTTTCCCCTTTGAGATTATCTCCCAAGTACTCTGTAAATATCTTATATATGCTTAGTTATTTTTGTTTTCTTTTCCATTAGAATGTAAGCTCATAAGGATAGGAACTATTTTTGCCTTTTTATATGTAATCAAAGTAGGTGCTTAATAAATACTTTTTGACTGATTATAATATTATATTTAGATATATCTCCAGAGATGATGTGTAAAATAATTTAACATTTGAAATTTAAAAAAAAGAGAAAACTTTCTCCTAAATGAAAGGTAGTAGGTCAGTAGGTAGAGAACCAGGCCTGGAGTCAGGAAGACCATATTTAAATCTGACCTCAGACTAGTTATGTGAACCTGAGCAAATCAATTAACCTCTATTTGTTTAATTTTCTTCCTCTTTAAAATGGGGGGAAATAACATCTATTTCACAAGATTGATTGGAAGATCAAAAGAGACAATAACTGGAAAGTGCCTAAGAGAGTGCTAGCACCTAGTAAGCACTATATAAATATTAGTAAAATAATTGTTTTTAGTATTACTATTATAACTGCCATCCACTTAAGTGATCCATTTGAATTGAAAAAAAAAGTTCCCTACTGCCATAAAGGATATCCAAAGTGGAGTCCACTTTGAAAAGGGATTCCCTAAAGATGGTTCAGTCTTCCCAATATTGTTAAATGCAGATAATATTTGTGCTGATTCCATCAAATCCAGGAACACTGAAGAGCTTCCTGAATGGCTTCCATAACCACTCAAAAGAATCTAGCCTATCTACATGGGAGGAAAACAAAAACAAGTGGAAAATGGCTATTGTCCAGGCTGTGATATGCAGCTGGATGGACATCCCATAGACCTCATGCATTAGTAAATATATTTTGAATGGCAAATGGACAATTTCCTGGACCCAGAATTGAAAATGAAGAGGAGAATGGATTGGATTGCTTTTGGGAAATGGCAGAGTTCTTTTAATGACTCCAAACTTGTCCCTGAAACAAAGGATCATCTTTTTTTACAATAATATTCTTCTGTTGATAGCATATGACTAAGAGTTGTATAATCTTATAGTTCCCAAAGAATAAGGGGTCACAAAAAAGACCATGAGAGGTTTATAGATGGTATATGTGAGCATCCTGAAACATATCACATACAAATGAAGAAGTAATATAAAGAACATAATTAGAGAAATATATGATTTTACACACATACATATATATATGCAATACTTAGTTGTTATAAATTTTCCTTAAAAGAAAGTATTCTAATTTTATAACCTCTGAATTTTTATACTGTCTATTATATGATTTTATCTGAAATTTTCCTATCCAAGAGCCATAAAATAAAATCTACTTATACATATATACATTATATATTAAAGATATATAGACATAAACCTAATATATAATGTATGTATATACACAAAAGTATATTAATATACCTGTATATATAAATAATATACATATATGCATTATATATACACAATGTACATTTTCCATTGACTGGTATTATAGAATACTTATACTATTATCAGACTGCCTCCCTGTCTCTCCCTTCCAAAAGTCCCAACATTTTTTCATTTCTATTTCCTTCTTCAATACTTCAGAAATTCTTAATGTGGATGATACCTCCAAAGGCACAAATTGCAACTCATCTATGACCTCATTCTATGCATGTTTTGACCAAGTTCTTTTTGCTTCTTTATGCATATACATGGATTTCTTTTGTGGGATCCCTTTTGTGAACTTTCAGTGTGTAGTGTGGGGTTGAATTTTTCTGATTTTTGTCATTAGATACTATTCCTGTTGACCTATTGAGATTTTTTAAATTGGTCACCTTTAGTCACTCAAAACCAGTTAGTCAAATTTACTGTAATAGAGGTTGAATACCACATGCCCATCACACCCTCAAGAGGCTTTTTAATTGAGAATTACCCTAATTCTTATTTCCTCACTTTTTCCTTCCCTAAACTATCCTTTCAGTTAGATGAGGGCAAGAACATAATGTAAGGATTCTAGAGCCTCAGTCTTTTCCAAGTTTATCCCTACTTACCATTTGTGAGGTGACTTCTGAATGTTTGATTGTGGCTAAACTAAAAATAGCTAATGAAGGAAAGGGTTAAGAACTCTCTGTAATTGGATGGTTTCATGGGATTTGTGCTCTGCAATTGCAATGGGAATGTTTATGAGGAGATTGTACTAATTAAGAGACTTTGGTGCCAATCAATATGTCATGAAATAGCTTTCTTTTACATATAATTCTAATTATTTTTCACTTTATTGGTTTTTTTCTGATTTTATAAGTACATATTCCCCTCATAAATTCTTAAATACTTCACTGAGTTCCTGGGATTATCAATGTGGATGCTACTGTAAATAGTACAAATAGGTTTTTTTTTATCCTATAAAATTCTTGCCCATATTCTCCACAAAATTCTCCATAGAGCTTCTACCCAATGTTCTAGAGACCTTCCTTTAAAAGTTCTAACATTTTCTTGGGCAATATTACAGAACATGAGTCACTCATCTCTTTTGCCTTTTTTGTGCTTCATGGTTGAACTTTGCTCTGATGTATTATCTCACTATGGAAGTTATCATGAGCCCTTAAGGGCTAAGCAAACACAGTATAAGCTCTGAAAGTTTCTACCAAGTTTAAAAGACTTTTGTCTCCTGTAACAGTACTTTCTGATGCCCAAATACCAGTCTAACAGTACAATCACCAGCAAACTGACCATTGAGAATGATTTCTTTGACCATAGAAACCCTGTAAATAAAGTCTAGAAAACACATTCTTGCCATCTTGCCATAATAGTACACATGGTTAGTGCTTATTAATTCATTAATTATTTGATGGAGAAAGGGGTTGAAAAGACAGATAATTACTGAGGCCAAAGTATACAAAAAATGTTTGCAATGAAGGAGGACAGAGAGAAGGTGATTAGGCTCTGGGTTAAGGCCAATTGTTAAAACAAGAAAATCATCCTGATTCAAGGAGTTGGGCAAATCATGATCCTCAGCATCCAAAGTGGGCTCACTGATTAAGGAATTTTAGTAAGAAGAGTGAAAGTCCTAAGGCCTTCGGCAAATCTCCTCTATCAAATAGAGAGAGAGCCAGTGCCTCTTAAAACTAACTATGAGTCAGTGAGAACTAAGATTTAATGCTCTACCTTCTATTCTTCACAACATGGTACCAGATAGAGCCACTGAATGAACATAAGACAGATGTAGAATAAGGTTCACAGAGTAAAATTGGTTCCATCATTGACACCTCATACTAGCCTGAGCTTTTGATTTTTAAAGCACTTGACACATTTTAACTAATTAATTTTCATCACAATCCTAAGAAGTAAGTGGATGGTGCACATCAGAAAACAAGTAAATGAAAATGTTCTTTCACTTAAATGAATCTGGGAAGACTCCCAATGCCCCCCAGTAACTCTTTTGACAGTGTCGGGCTCAGATTATCCCTTTTTAATGACACCAAATACCTTTTTATACCCATCGCAGCAGGTCTTTTTTTTGTCCTTTGATGGAAAAAAATGAAGTGAAATGCATTGCCTACTGATAATAAAAGAGGATTAAGAAAAGTTACATCTAAGTATTATTAACCCCAATTTGTAGAGGAAAATTGAGGCTCAGACAGGATAAATAAGTTGTCCAAAGTATCAGAACCAGGTTTTGAATTCAGATTTTCAGTTTCTGACTTTAGTGGGCAACTCACAGTCTGAGGCTACCTTTCAAAACTAGCCAATGTTTGCTTTAGATCAATTCACACTATTTGGGACTATCTCCAGAGGGTGTCATGCAAAACATTATGATCATTGTTGTTGATGTCTCTAGTTGTTATTTATAGCTTTCAAAGTACTTTCCTCATAACAACCTCACAAAATAGATAGTACAGTTATCATGATGTCCATTTTACATGGAAGTAGAAGCCCCCCCAGGACATTAAGAGACCCCTTTGACTCTCTGAAAAGTGGCCCTTTACCTTCCTGAGTGGAGCCCTATTTTTCACCTGCAAAATGAAGGAATCCTTTCCAAATCTAACATTCTTTATTTCCATATTATAGATTGTTTTCTTGGTTAAGTTTAGATTTCCTCTTGCAAACAGGTTTTCAGGGACAGGATCGATCAATTCTGAACATAGGTATATGTACTGCCTCTCATTGTGATTTGAGGATGTGAAAAGCCTCATCATCCTTCCTACATGTGGGACATTACTACTTGCTCCTTTAGGTCGATGCATTATTTCTTGAAAGTCTCTATCTGAAAGCAATTTATTGCACTAAAGAACTTGTGTCCTATTAGTCTATGAACTATCTAACCTTTTAATTTAGGGGAATGATAAAAGAATAAGTATTTTTCTGAGCACCTACTATGTGCAAGGCATTGTGCTAAATATTATCTCATTTGATCTTCACAATAAGCCTGGGATGAAAATGCTATCATGATCCTCATTTTATAGTTAAGAAAAGTGAGACTGAGAAAGGTTAGCAGATTAGCCTTAGGATCACACAACTAGTAAGTGATTGAGGCCAGATTTGAAGTCATTTTCCTAACTTCAGGCTCAGTGCTCACCTAACTGCCTCAATGGCAAAAATTAATTTTGAAAAGATTTTTGTGGATATTTTGTGTTCTCTAAAATAAAGTCATTATACAATATTGTATTGAATCTTCTCATTGAACCTTCCATTAAAAGAAAGAAAAACAATTAAGCAGAACTGTCAAAGCAACTGATTCTGTAAACACAGGACATTCTGTGCCTCCTCACCCAGATGAATGACTTCAAGAAGTCAGACTCAATGTTCCTATGATTTTGTGACTTCATTAGGAAGGGCCCTGAATAACTAACATTTTCTAATTCTTTTTTCTTACTGACGATATTATATTTGCCCATGATATTGCTTTGTGTCAAATAATTCTATTTAACTGATAACTCTCATGCCATATTTCAGTTTAACCAGAAACAGAAAATGTATTAGTTTGAGCAAGGAGGAAAGAAAAATGATAAAAGGAGTATTAAAAAAAGGGGAAAATCTCCTTTTCTCTTTGTGGTTTCTACTTAAATTATTGTGCTTATAAAAGTGCCTCACTTCTTCAGTTCTCAGCATTATATCCACATTCTAGGTAAATAGGGCTTTACGGGAAGCCTGTAATGAAATGCAGACTCAAGTACAACTTGTAAGATGGTTCCAATGGAAGCAACAACTAATTTCTAACACAACATTAAACATGATTATGGATTTTGGTAAACAAAAGATTATTCTCTTGATGAAATAAATCTTCATAATTGGTAACATTACTAAAGATGGGAAAAGAGGATTGAAAAATCAAATTGATTGTGCTTTTAGAGCTATTTAAAAGTCTGGTTCATTTGGAAAAATAAAATAACTATCTTCATTCAAACTTAATTACCCGTAATTTGCTCAAACATTTTCTGGGAAAAATAACAATACAGGAGCATAAACAGCCTCATGTTCATAT
Source organism: Gracilinanus agilis (assembly GCF_016433145.1). NCBI lineage: Eukaryota > Metazoa > Chordata > Mammalia > Didelphimorphia > Didelphidae > Gracilinanus > Gracilinanus agilis. The sequence continues at coordinate 533,725,826 of NC_058131.1, forward strand.
TCATAAGGTCATATTAAAAGAAATTATTTTGTGCTTTGTTGCAAACACAACAATTAATAATATCTAAAGTATTCTGACAATACTCTTGAAACAATGTATCATTGGAGAAGCTTCTCATCTGCCTAAATTATTATGCAAATAGTTAAAATATTGAAATGAATTTAAGAATTGATACACTAACACGTCAGTCCTGTTATAATTTGTAGACAATGAGCAATCTATTTGAGATAAAGTGAAAGCAGCTATAGAAGTAAACTTAAATAGGAAAATTACGCCTACAGAGCATTTAAATGTAGGTACTGAATAAATTATCCATACATTAAAAGGTTGGTATCTTTCAGAGAAATGATCCAAAGAAGGTTAAGGAAAAAAATCTGAGAAAATTTAACCAAAAAAAGCAATATAATTTTAAATATGATCAAAACCACAGCAGAAATCTATTAAATAGATAACCTTGTTGTTCACAAATTACACTTTTCAGAGACTTGTTCTTTTATCGGGTATTTAAGAAGAGCTCTGCCATTTTATGGAATATATTTTAATGTTGTACAATGAAAATGAATTTAACAGATTTGATTTAATAATTCTATTTTCTTTTGTAGGTATATCATGGTACAATGGGAGCTTGTTCACTTGTACTCTTATTCAGTTATCCATCCTATTCTGCATTTAGCAGGATTTCTGTAGGGTGGCTTTTTTTTTTAATCATTTAGTTTACAGGCCCAACAATGTATTATTCAAAGGAAGTCAATCCTTTTATCAGTAATGTTCAATGCATACTCCCCCAAACAGCATTTAATCAATAAAAGCTAGATTCAGCAAATCACTTGACCTACCAATGGACAAATGAGCGCTTTCGGAAATGGTCCAGAGCTTTAGCAGGGATTGGAAAGGGAACGGGGAGGTGAAGTATTGCAGAACAGACAGGAGAAACGAGCTCCTGAAACCTCTTAGGACGTATACATTCACTTTGTTTTGAAGTAGACAAAATATGATTTTAGAAGGCGGTAAGTTAATTGTATGATGGATATTAAGCTAGAATAGGACCTTTGGAAAAGACCGAGATATTGGGGTGAAGAAGAAAACTAAATAATGCCCTTACAGCATATGCAATACCTGAGGTGTAGAAAGTTTGTGTTGGAGCTACGTTGGGGTCATGTTATAACTACATGTTAGAACAAATGTTAGGGGTATCACTGCACATTGAATAGGGGGCTAGACTTGATAGAAATGTTCAGGAACATCTGATTTCAAGTCACACTTCTGATGCATTCTGGCAATATGGTGTTAGGCAAGTCACCTAACCTTCAATATCTCTTAGGGAATTCTCTAAGCTGATAAACTGGAAAGAAGGGGAAGATCTTAGGCAGAGGAAGTAAGCTCCTTACCCAGAGTTTCCTATGTTAGGGAAATCACAGATCTCTCTTTTTTGTAAATGGATTTCTGAGATTGATTTTGGGAAAATTTACATAGAAAAAATATAACCAAGGCAAAGTAGATTGGGTTTGGGGAGTCCTGAATTATCAAGGTTTTTTTAAAAGTTTTTTGGTTAAGAAACTAAAGTCAAGTCACCAATCAATCAACAAGCATTTTTCAAGTGCCTATCTTGTGCCTGGTACTGTACTAGACCCTGATACTACAAATGCTATACAAAATAACCCTTTCTATGAGGAATTTATATTCTAAAAGGGGACACAACAAAGATATTTATGTATATAGAGAGAATAAAAATAAAGAGAATAAATATAAAGTATACACACTTGTATGTAATCAAAACAACCCTTGAATTCTCTGTCTCTCTGTCTCTCTCTTTCTCTCAAAAATAAGTTCAAGGGGCAGCTGGGTAGCTCAGTGGAGTGAGAGTCAGGCCTAGAGATAGGAGGTCCTAGGTTCAAACCCGGCCTCAGCCACTTCCCAGCTGTGTGACCCTGGGCAAGTCACTTGACCCCCATTGCCCACCCTTACCACTCTTCCACCTATGAGACAATACACCAAAGTACAAGGGTTTAAAAAAAAATAAGTTCAAGGATGGTCTAGCAGTTGAGGGGATCTAGAAAAGGTTTCACTGGAAAGGTAATACTTGAAAGTAAAGGTAGCAGAAGTTTTCCAAATGTTGTTCTGTGCCTCAGTTTCCTCATCTCTAAAAAATGACCTTCAAGTTGCCATCCAGCACAACTATTTATCAAATGTTTAAGTACAGAATTCCTGTGACACAAAGCCTAAATGTCTTAAGTAGCCAGCAGCATTGCCCTAAAATGGTCCTTTGGACCATCTCTTCTTTACATATATTTTACAGGAACATAGATGAGGCATCCTATCAGAAGTCATCTAGTTCAACTCCCTTATTTTTCAGATTAGAAAATTATTGAGAGGTTAAGTGACTTGTCCAAAGAATGTGGGTAGTAATAGAATTGGGATCTAGACTCAAATGATCTAACTTCAAATGCAAAGAAAAATTTGTTTTCCATTTCCTTTATTAACCTACCATTAAATCATTACCCACTCAAAAAATAGAAAGATTGCTATATTTGGAGTGAGAGGACCTTCTTTCGAATCCTAGCTTTGCCACTAACTCGCTTCAGGCAACTCTTCAGGCCAGGAAGTTGCAAATGGTTGCCAATCTGCATCAGTGGAGGGAGCTTCCACATTGAGAATTCTCTTTGTGTTTGAAATCCTAGGCAAATATCAAGAAAGAAAAAAAGAATATTACATATACCAAAAAGGGTCCAAATATGGTATTTTAACAGGTTAATATTGTATCATATTAGTTTAACCATTTTTATGAACCTTATGAATCTCTTCATGGACATATACAAGATAAAGTCATATTTTTGTAGGCGAAAAGCAAGGCTGATTTGGAGTTTTCTCTAACATCTAACATACAATTTTGCTTCATTATCTTTATTGGAACAAGTATAACAAAACCTAGAAAAATAGGGAAAGTTGTTTCAAGCATGAAACCGACTTCTGAAAAAAATAGTTTAATTCTCCTCCTTGAATTCTAAAGCTTCCACTGTGGCATTTTGAATTGTCTTGTAATTAATTCTCTCAGTCTCATATTATTCTGAGACTAGTCATTTGTAGAGAATATATAGAATTCCTTGACTGGTCTTTTGGAATCTATTTTTCACAGATGCAAAGTACTGGTCAAACAAATTAAATTACTGAAGCAGGATGTAACTAAATTTATGTAAATTAAGGTGCTAATGTTCTGAATCCCATTCCTGAAAATGGTCTGTTTTTTCTTGCAGCTTTTCTTCATTAATGATGCTATGAATAGTCAAACCTAAAAATGAATTTCTACAGGACTCAGTGGATAAACGGTTCCCATTTGATCCTCTAAAGAGTGTACAGATATAAATATAGATGCACACATATTTCTATACACATTACATACATGTAATAGAGAAATAGTATAATAAATACAGTATATATTTATGTGTGTATATGTGCGTGGATCAGCTGTTTATCCCTGTAAATACTGTAAACAAATGAACCAACTTTTAAAATGTAATAGAACCAGGGGAAAACTGATAAATTCATTCCATTCCATGAGCAATGAAAACATGGCATGGTATAGATAGGAAAAGATTCAGGAACAGGGATTCCTATATGACCTGTGCCCCAGGTTCCTCTTCTCTAAAAGATGATCTCTAAGTTACCTTCTAGCATGACTATTGGTCATATTGCTAGGTACAGAATTCCTGTCTAGGCTGTCAGTATTACGTTAAAAATGAGTATTGGTGGCAGGATACAAAATAAATGCACATAAATCATCAGCATTTCTATACATTTCCAACACATTAGAACAGCAAGAGATAGAAAGAGAAACACCATTTAAAATCACCCTAGACAATATAAAATACTTGGGAATCAATCTAACAAAACAAACACAGCTATTATACGAAAACAACTACAAAACACTTTCCAAACAAATAAAACTGGACCTCAACAATTGGAAAGCCATTAACTGTTCATGGGTAGGACAAGCTAACATAATAAAAATGAACATCCTACCCAAATTAATTTACCCATTTAGTGCCATACCTATCAAATTACCATAAAACTTCTTTACTGAATTAGGAAAAACTATAACAAATTTCATTTGGAATAACAAAAGATCAAGAATATCAAAGGAAATAATGAAAAAAATGTGAAGGAAGGGGGCCTAGCAGTACCAGATATTAAACTATACTATAAAGCAGCAGTCATTAAATCAATATGGTACTGGCTAAGAGATAGAAGGGAGGATCAGTGGAATAGACTCGGGGTTAATGATGTCAGCAAGACAGTGTATGATAAACCCAAAGAGCCCAACTTTTGGGACATGAATGTACTATTTGACAAAAACTGCTGGGAAATTTGGAAAACAATATGGGAGAGATTAGGTTTAGATCAACATCTCACACCCTACACCAAGATAAATTCAGAATGGGTGAATGACTTGAATATAAAGAGGGAAACTATAAATAAGTTAAATGAACACAGAATAGTATACCTGTCAGATCTCTGGGAAAGGAAAGATTTTAAAACCAAGCAAGAGTTAGAGAAAATTACAAAATGTAAATTTAATGGTTTTGATTAGATTAAGCTAAAAAGCTTTTGTACAAACAAAAACAATGTAGTCAAAATCAGAAGGGAAACAATAAATTGGGAAAAAATTTTATAACGAAAAACTCTGACAGCGGTCTAATCACTCAAATATACAAGGAGTTAAAGCAATTGTATAAAAATTCAAGCCATTCCCCAATTGATAAATGGGCAAGAGACATGAATAGGCAATTTTCAGATAAAGAAAT
>NC_058131.1:533730724-533733267 GCF_016433145.1 Gracilinanus agilis
AAAAAATGCCTGCCCTTTGATCCAGCCATACCATTGTTGGGTTTGTACCCCAAAGAGATCATAGATAAACAGACTTGTATGAAAATATTTATAGCTGCATTTTTTGTGGTGGCAAAAAACTGGAAAAGGAGGGTATGCCCTTCTATTGGGGAGTGGTTGAACAAATTGTGGTATATGCTGGTGATGGAATACTACTGTGCTCAAAGGTATAATAAACTGGAGGAGTTTCAGGTGAACTGGAAAGACCTCCAGGAATCGATGCAGAGCGAAAGGAGCAGAGCCAGAAGAACACTGTACACAGAGACTGATATACTATGGTAAAATTGAATGTAATGGACATCTGTACCAGCAGCAATACAATGCATAGGACAGCTCTGAGGGATTTATGGTAAAGAACGCTACCCACATTCAGAGGAAGATCTGCAGGAGAGGAAATATATAAGAAAAACAACTGCTTGAACGCATGGGTTGGGGTGGACATGATTGGGGATGTAGACTCGAAACTACCACACCAATGCAACTATCAACAATTTGGAACTAGGTTTTGATAAATGACACATGATAAAACCAGTGGAAATGTGCATCAGCCATGGGGGGTTTGCAGGAGGTGAAGGGGGAAGTAGGAGCATGAACCATGTAACCATGTTAAAAACAAATATTAATAAATGTTTAAAAAAGAATTTAAAAATGTTAAATGAAGAGAAATTATTCAATAATTCATCTATTGGAATATTTGTTGAACATAATAAATGTACATTCATTTTTTAATGTGTATTGCATATATAAAATGAAGTAACACAGTGTTCTGGACAAGGAGGTAGATTTGTAGATTTGTCTTTGATAATAATTTATCCTGTGTAAGAGTAAATTACTTTTTCCAGTTAGCTAGATCTGAGACTGTAGATGGTCTCCCTTGTGGCCAAGGGTTCCTTGAATTACAAGAAAAAAAGTTCTTAGGTATTTTATTGGTCATTTATATTTGGCTAAACATAACATCTGATTTTAAATGGTTATTTCCTCATGACAACTGACCTGTGCAATGTGATATCTATTCCTTCTTACCAACAAATACCCAGCACGTAGTAGCCCATATATGTTCTAGTTGTGACTAAAATTTGTTATCCATGATTCTTATTCAATTAGATCAATATCTCTTATGATAATGGCATCTAGGAATGTAAAAAAAATTAGAGATCATTGAGTTGAAACTTCTCCAACTTCAGAGATAAGGTAACTGAGACTCAAGGAAGCTAAGGAATTTGCCCAGTCACATATCTAACAAGTATCAGCACTGAGATTCAAGTCATCTCCTCTGATTGCAAGTCTGAACCCCTGCTTAATTCATCATGGTTCCTCTTTTTCATTACATTCTTCTTATTTATGGAGCAGTGTATGATATTCTGGGGCAGAAACCACAAAAATTAAGACTGGGACCCTCCATACGTGGACTTTTACAATAGACAAGAAGGTCACAAACACATACACATATGGCAATAATGAAAAAAAAAACTATGCTAAGGACATAAAAGAAGAACAAAGTGATTCTTCTTCTTGATCTCCCATACCCTTATTAGAGGGAGGTTTAAACTTAAATTCTTGGGATTCTTAGAATATATGATCCTAGATTGTAAGAGATGGCAGGGATGTCAGAGCAATGGTGTCAAAAGTGTCAACTACACCATGAGTAAGGTCCCCAAATAGAGCCTATACCAGATTAAAATGTAATTGGGGGGGCAGCTTAGGTAGCTCAGCGGATTGAGAGCCAGGCCTAGAGACGGGAGGTCCTAGGTTCAAATCCAGCCTCAGCCACTTCCCAGCTGTGTGACCCTGGGCAAGTCACTTGACCCCCATTGCCTATCCTTACCACTCTTCCACCTATAAGTCAATACACAGAAGTTAAGGGTTTAAAAAAATTAAAAAAAATTTTTAAAAATGTAATTGGGAAACATTTAGAAAATAAATCAAAATTCTATCAGTATTATGCCTGCAGGAATCCTTATGTATGATTTAGTGACCCCTTACCCCTGTGTCTATTTGAGTTTGAAATCACTGTCTTAGAGTTTATCTAGCCCAATCTTATTTTATAGAGGACAAAAAGGTTCAGACTTCACAGAGTCAGCAAGTGGCTTAGAGATACATCCACACATAGATATAGATAGAAAACTATATTGTGTCTTTACATACAGCATTATATATTCATAACTTATATATTAACACTGTAGCTTTGTATATAACATTTGTGGCTGTTCACATGTTTTTCAGTTATGCTCCACTCTTTGGGACCCAATTTGGGGTTTTCTTGCCAAAGATAATGGAGTATTTTGCCATTTACTGTTCCATCTCATTTAACAGCTAAGGAAACTGAGTCAAACAGGATTAAGTGATTTGTCCAGGGTCACATAGCTAAGTAAGTAAGTATCTGAAGCTATATTTGAACTCAGAAAGATGGATCTTCTTGACTCCACGAATGGCACTCCATTCATTGTGTTTCATCATGTATATATATATATATATATATATATATATATATATATATATATATA
>NC_058131.1:533733640-533791218 GCF_016433145.1 Gracilinanus agilis
ATATATATACACACACATATATATATAACATGTGTGTACCCATAGTTTTATTTAATAGACAATATATTACTTATATATAATTATTACATATGTAATTATGTATATATCCTATTCTATCTTATTTAACTAGGGTAAGAAATACCATACTTTCCCTTTTTTCTTTCTTTTATAAAGCCCTTCAAAAATGAAGACCCAGACCTACTTTTACACTTAGATATGGAAGGTCAAAACTGGAAGTCTTTGGGGAACATATGCTGAGATGCTATGACTATAAATGCAATGCATTTGATTGTTTCACAGTCGAGTTGCTCTAAACAGTTAGGCTCTATCTACATATACGCACATATTTGTAAATGTGTGTGTTTTGTATGAATAGATGTGCCTTGAACTCTAGCCATGGATGCCACCTCAGTTGAACATTAGAAGAAGCAATCTTCTATGTGTGTCTATGTGATAATGCCCGTGAAAGAAGAAAATGTAGGAATTCCAATTCACAAAAAAATCTCCACAGACTTGAGTGTTGTTTTATTGCTAATAATATTATGTTTTTTCTTATCTTATATTCAACAAGGTTTAAAAGAAATAGTTCTGGGACAAGGTGCTGTCCTATTATCGTCCTCTGATGTGTGACTTTTGCACTGGTGCATAAAATCACTTTTTTTGTAATTGAATATAAGTGGTAAGAGTAATCTCATTTTGCATAGATCATGGAAAACATCTTTCAGATAGGAAGTCAGAAATGATGTATATTTCAACGTATTCCCCCATAATTTTGAATTTTTCCATCAGATCTTTATATTTTGAGAGCTTCTCATTCCACTCAAAGCTGCTAGGTTGCACAATGGATAGAGCATTGAGTCTGTAGTCAAAAATTCAAGTCCAGTTTTGAAAGTAAATATGAGTAACTGAGTTAATCGTTTAATTAACTAACCCTAACCCTAAGTAAATTATTTAATCTCTGTCTTCCTCAGCTTTCTCAATTGGTTATATTAATAATGGGTATATAATATAATAGTAATTGGTATAATTATCGCTACCTTCTAGCATACTTTTTGAGGATTAAATGAAATATTATTTTTAAAGTGCTTAGTACAGTTCCTAGCACATAAATGCTTAATTAATCACCTTTTCCCTCCCTCCTTTCCTTACTTCTTCCCTTTCTTCTTTCTTTTTCTTTCCATTCTTCTGCTCATATAATTTGGAGGTTATGTTTGGTGTGGAAAATCTGTTTGAAAGTTCTTAAATTTTTATGAGTCAGTTTTACATGGAGAAGATCACAAGCAATTGTTTTGTATCTGAAGATGCCCCAGTTACAGTGTAGTTTATTTGTTGAGTTCTCAAGGATATTTTGGAGTTTGGGTTTGTAACACAGGGATTTGTCCTCTGCTCTTTTATAAAGTATTGGAAGGTTGTGGTATATAATTCTGGCCACTTGGCCATGTCTTTCTTGGTACTTGGTACATGCTAGATTTTGTAGCCTGCTCTGATTCCAAGTAAAATATGCATCAGTCATTAAGAGAGACCCTTCTTTAATTTCTGTTAAAAAGAACTTAGTCTTACGTGGCTATCATAAACCCTTCTATTTCTATGTTACTACTATTATTATAGTTTTAAGCAAAGTATTACTTAATGATCAAATAATCTCCATGTACCATGTACTTTTAGAACATTCCTCACCAATATTTTATTAATTCTTCTCTTGTTATCAACAAAATAAATCACAACTTTATGTTCCTTCCAAATAGATTTATTAATGGTGGGATTCCCAAGCCATTAGGTCATGCAGTAGTAGAACATTAACCTCAGACTCAAGAAAACCTGAGTTTGAATTCAGCCCCAAAGAACTTACGGATTCCATGATTGTGGACAAATGGCTTGACTTATATGACTCAGTTTCCTCAACTGTAAAATAAGGTTATTAAAAGTGCCTACTAGAATGGCTAGGTGGCTCAGTAGATAGAAAGCCAAGCCGGGAGATGGGAAATCCTGGCTTCAAATGCGACCTCAGCAATATCCTAGCTGTGGGACCCTGGGCAAGTCACTTAATCCCAATTGCTTAGCCCTTACCACTCTTTCCTTTGCTTTGGAACTGATAACTTGGAAAGTAAAGGTTAAAAAAAGTACCTAGTTCCCAGGGTTGTTGCATAGATTAAATGAGGTGAAATATATAAAACACGTTGCAAATATTAAAACACTATGCAAAAATTAGCTGCTATTTATTATTATTATCATTATTATCATTATTATTATTATTATTATTATTATTATTATTAATCTCAGGGTTTTTTTCCAGACCAGTTGCTGTAAGGCTGAAGATGCTTCTAGGAACTCTTCCATTGAGTTATACTGAGAGGCAATCAGCTCCTGGCTCCGGAACAGTCTAGGATTTTAACTGTAAGTCTCAAAGCACTTTACATACATTAAATATAATACCCTCTGAGGCAGGCTGGTTGGGGAGTCTTTTTCTTTAAAGATATCTAGTTCTTGTAAAAATCAATAATGCCTTGCCAGCATTCAGTATTAATAATATCTTCTACTTACATAGCACCTTTTTTTTCTGATGATCTCAAAATGTTTTATGCAGACATTAACTAATTCGTTCTCAGGCCCCTGGGAAGCAGATAGGATTGTACATCTTTGTATCTGCATCTTCTGCAGTGCTTAGCACAGTATCGATCACACAGTAGGCATACAATATCTTTGTTTGGGTGATGAAATGCATGAAACAGGAACAAGACAGGGATATAACTTATTCCGAAGTCATGTAGAGCTTAAGTAACAAAGCCTAATTCGGAAGTTGTCATTTCAATAACATTTATTAACTACCTACTGTGTGCCAGTCCTTGTATTCAGGCTGGTTATCTCTGCGTTTGTCCACTGAACTAGGACTATTTAATCTTTGATAAAAATTGGAGTAGAAGGGAAGGAGAATCCAACTAAGAACAATGAACCAAATCTAGTTTTTAAATTGATACAAATATCTAATCACTACAGCAACATAGTAGACACCTTAGAGCAGCGATTTCCAAAGTGGGCACCACCACCCCCTGGTGGGTACTGCAGCAATCCAGGAAAGCGGTGATGGCCACAGGTGCATTTATCTTTCCTATTAATTGCTATTACAATTTAAAAAATTAATTTCCAGGGGCGTTTAGTAATATTTTTTTCTGGAAAGGAGGCAGTAGGCCAAAAAAGTTTGGAAACCACTGCCTTAGAGAGACAATCTGGGAGCCAGAAAGATCACATGTGGTTCAATGCCTGCCTGTGGCATATACCAGCTAAACTAGTTACTTAACTTCTCACTTCCCACAGCCAACTTTCTACTATAAAATGCAAACAAGTTACTTGATTACATTGGTCAAAGAAGTATCCACACTAGGAATGCTATGAAATCACAGGTTGAAATTATCTTCTCTCCCTCTTCCTCTTCACCACCTGCTCTCTCTACCCCATCTATAAAGGGTGTGTAGGGAGGACTAGCATTTCTGGTGTGAGGGATGGCTGGGCCCTTTTCTGGGTTGCTCATCCACTTTTGGTGTCCATCTTACACCTAATTCTATGGTTCTAAGAACCTATAGCATGCACAGCAGCCACTTCCCAGTAAAACTGTCTTGGCAGGCAGGCTTAAATCTATCAGTGTGTTAGGAAGGTGATGACCACACACATATGAAGATTTCCATCACATTGGTGGATGAGAACAATTAGTTCAAATGGCCATGAAGGCAACTGAAACAGGTATTGCTGAGTGTTTAGAGCCTGGTCACATATCAAAGAAGTCAAGGTCATTCACTGCATCCCTGGCCATCACTAGTCATCCTGACTTTTGTCTTGCCACTGGGCTTTAATGACTGGAAGAAAAAGTGAGGCTGATGGCTTTGCATAACTCTGTCTTACTTATCATATCCAATTCATGCACAAGTCAAGACATTACTCCATGATTTCATTAGTCTCTTTGAAGACAAAAGAGAAACAACAACAGCAGTTATAAGAGTCAGAAGCAGTGATAAAGACATAGAGACATAAAGAAATAATGAGATAGGAGAGACAGGGGAGAGAGAGACAGAAAGAAAGAGAAAGAGAGAGGAGAAAGAGGGTGGGAGAGAGGCAGAGACAGAGAGAGAGATTGCATTTATTCAGTGCTTACTTTGTGCCAAACACTGTGCTATGGGATAAATTCCTAAGGAGCTCCTCATTATTTTAACATAATTTATATATTTAATATAATATAAGTTCTTTGAAGTTCTCTGCCAACTAATTTGCCTTGGATAGCATCTAAGATCCATTTTATTCTTATCCTCATTTTATTATGAATAGCTACATAGCAAGTTTGCAATATATTAATAAAAAATAAATTATAGTTTAGATCAAATGTGAACTTACAAATAAATAAATCTCAATTTAGGAGATAGTTTTTTAACTTTAACTTTATTTTTTCCTTTTTAAAATAGTGAATTATACTTAAGTTACTTCAGTTTAACAAACTGATTAAATAACTACTATATGTGAATCTACTATATGTAGAACACAGAATGGGACTGGTAGAAATGGAAAGATGTAAAACACCTAGCACCAAAGCAACTAAATGGCCCAGTGGATAGAATATTGGACTTCGAGGCAAGAAGTCTTGAATTCAGTTCCTTCTTCAGACATTTACTAGCTGTGTAAGACACAAATATTTTCAGACTTTTTCAATATATTGATCAGTTATGCTCATTTTTCATCTTAAAAATTTTTTAACAATTACATATAATAACAAGTTTCCACATTTGTTTTCCCAAATTATATGATTGAACTTACTTCCCTCCCTTCCTTCCCTTCTCCTTCCTGGTGCTGGTGAGAGATTCAATCTGGATTATGCATGTAATAACATGCAAAACATATTTCCATATTGTTCATTTTTGTAAGTGAGTAATTTTATAAAACCAAAATTTCCAAACATAAACCCAAATAAACAAGGGAAAAGCATATGCTTTCATCTGCATTCCAACTACAACAGTTCTTTTTCTGGAGTTTGATAGCATTCTTTGTCTCACGTCTTTCAGAATTATCCTTGATTATTATATTTCTGATAGTAGCTAAGTCTATCACAGTTGATCATTCCACAATATTTCTGTTAATGTGTACAATGTTCTCCTGGTTCTGTTTATTTCACTCTGCATTAGTTCATGTAGAAATTACCAGATATATTTGAAATTATCCTGTTCCTCATTCCTTATAACACAATAGTATTCCATAATTTTTCATCTTTTTATATTAAACTATACTATAGGTCATATTTTACAGAAACCAAAAACAATTTAGCTTTAAAAGTACATTGCCTTTGTCTTCATGGAAGATATAATCTAGCAGTAAATAAAGTTGCTTGTGACCTATTAGCTGCCAATCAGACATTCCACAACTGGTTGTCCTTGAAAAAATGGAAAATTTGATTTTACTTAAGGAAAACTATAACATAGAGTTATAAAAAAGTGGAGTGGACCACCTCAGATGGTAGATGGGACAGCTAAGGGGCATAGTAGATAGAGTACTGATCTGCAAACAGAATAGACCTGATTTCAAATCTAGCCTCAGATACTTACTAACTATATGACATTGAGCAAGTCGCTTAACCTTGGTTTGCCTCAGTTTCCTCAATTACAAAATGGGGATTGTAATAACATCTGTCTCCTAGGGTTATTGTGAGGATCAAATGAGATAATATTTATAAAGCATTTAGCACAGTGTCCTTCACATAGTATTTACTATATTAAAATATTATCTTTTAAAATAATAATTATTGTTAGCTGGTTACCTCTCATTAGAGTTCTTCAAAGGAAGAGCTGAGTAACCACTAGTCAGGTATTTATAGAGGGGATTCTCTTTCAGATACATATAAGAAGAGATGGCATTTTGGATGCTCCCAGCTCTTAAATTCTATTATACTCTGATATTTGTCTTCTTTCCAGCATGAAAAGTTGGCCAACTGTCATCACTAATTCAGAAATATTTAACTGAATATAAGAAAATGAAAAGCAAACAAATGTTGAGCTCAGTATAAGAAAAAATGTAAAAAGAGATCCCTACCTCACTGCTTAAATCCTATAAAGGAATGAACTTGCATGTCTTGAAAAAAAGTTATTAGGACTCAGAGGGGTAGGTTTTCCTTACCCAACACAATATTTGTTGATTAGGAGGGACACCCACATTTCCCAAGAATGGAGAAAGCTTCTTTTATGTTTTCAATGAATCCACATACAAAGAGATATAAATATTAGTTATTTTATTGTCATTATTAATTTTGTACAGAAGCTCCAGTTAAAAGGGAATTATAGTTGCTTGAAGGCAAGACAAATCCTTGAATCAGCACCTGGACTAGATGCTAGATTCCATGATCCTACGTAATGATACAGATTTAGGGAGAAGCTAGGTGCCTCATTGGATAGAAGGTCAGACCTAGATACAGGAAGTCCTGGGTTCAAATATGACACTCTTCAAACATTTCCTAGCTGTGTGAATCTTAACAACTCACTTAACCTCAAATTGCCTAGCTTTTACTGCTTTTCTGTCTTAGAACCAAAACTTAGAATTGGTTCCAAGATGGAAAGTAAAGTTTTTTAAAGATATAAATTTGAATAAAGTCATGGAATCTAGTAGCCATTTCTTATTAAATTCTATGACTTATTTAATATCTAGTCCAATGTAAATAAAAGATAGTATTGAAAAATGATCAAAGAGTACTAGGAATCAAAATATTTGGGCTCTAATTCTGTTATTAACAGTATAACTCTGGGAAAGTCACATCTATCTAAGACTCAATTCCTTCAGCTATAAAATAGGTGTGTTGGACTAGATCAGTGGTTCCCAAACTTTTTTGGCCTACAGCCCCTTTCCAGAAAAAAATATTACTTAGTGCCCCCTGAAAATTATGAAACTATTTATTGGACTCAGAATAGAATGTAATACAAAAAAAGTGTGGCCATCACCACCTTCTTGGATCACTGCAGCACCCACCAGGGGGTGGTAGTACCCACTTTGGGAATCACTGGACTAGATGATCTCTGAGGTCCCCTTTCACGTTAAAAGCCACAATTGGGGGGGGGCAGTTGGGTAGCTCAGTGGAGTGAGAGTCAGGCCTAGAGACAGGAGGTCCTAGGTTCAAACCCGGCCTCAGCCACTTCCCAGCTGTGTGACCCTGGGCAAGTCACTTGACCCCCATTGCCCACCCTTACCACTCTTCCACCTATGAGACAATACACCGAAGTACAAGGGTTTAAAAAAAAGCCACAATTGAAGAATCATTCCATTGTGGATTCATGTGTGATGTACAGCACTGGAAAATGCAGGTAGCATGGCCATTTTACTAGACTATAGAGTATTTGAAGGGGAGAAAGATATAAAAGTACCAGGAATGTAAAGAAAGGAGCAGGTTATGAACTATTTTTAAAAGTCAGAGGATTTTATACTTGATCCTAGAGATAAAAGGGAGCCACTCAAATTAATTGAATGGGGGATGCCATAGTCTGATCTGTCCTTTAGAAAGATCCTTTTGATAGCTGAATAGAAGATTGACTGTGGTGAGGAGTTCATTTCCATGAGACCTCATGGAGGTTGGAGTTGTTGAAATCATTCCTTCCTAATTTATCAGAATACTTAGTACTCTTGTACCAAGTACATATAGCTTATTCTAGACAGACAGACAGATAGATACATGCATACAAAAATACATAGATACACAGATACAGATATATTACTTTTTCACCTCCTCATAATCAACTACTTTATATGAAGAAAAAAGGCATTTTTACAATGGCTCAAAACAGTTTTTCTCATATTATATAGCAGAAGGGTCAGTTCAGCTTCTAACTAGAAAGTCTTTTCTCCATGTCTTCCTTCTCTTTGTATTTTCTCATCACCTTGGATGAATATATTTATATATATATTTATCACATGCTTTATTTGTCTCCTCAACGTGATATAGAATATATATATGTGTGTGTGTGTGCATGTGCATTATGTGTTTGCATGTACACACAGGCACATATACATATATGTACCAAATATATTGTATATGTATGTGTATATGCTCTTTATCACTCATTATTTGCAATCTACATATACCTAAATGTTTAAAGGTGCAATAATTCATCTAGACTGCATATCATTCTTTGGTTAACTATTTACTCATTGAACATCTGGATCTTCATCCTAGCTAGTTTTCATATTTTTCATAAAAGTTTTGTTTGTAACTTTGCACAATGTCTGGCACATAGTAAGAGCTTAATAAATATTGATAGATTGGTGCACTACTTAATACCCTCAAATCCTCAAAAAGATACTTAATATCATCAATTTGCATGATCCCTCCAATGCTGCAGATTGCAATTATCCGAGTCTGCCTATCTGGTGTGACTCTTGTCTATGTCCTCCTAAATGTTCACACCATAAAGTCTATTCAACACACTGAAGGTTTCCTTTGTTTTCTTGTGATATCACAAAGATATCAGTGGAGCAGTCTAGCTGCCTCCTTGTCATTTCTTGCCTTTGCCATGAGACAAACACAGCTTCTTTTCTTAACATATGCACCCCAATGACATCTTAGGGAGATATTAATTGTTCAATTATTGTTGAACAATTGTTCAACAACAATTGAAAATTTTCAGTAATAATTGAACAAAATATGTTTGATTCAAATAGTTTTCTTTTTTAAAGAATTCATTACAACTTTATTAATGTAGAAACTAATCAAATATAAAAGAAACATACACATATATAATTTTAAATTATAAAAATAACTGAAATTAATGCATTGGGTGTGCTTGTTTTAGGCACAAAATTTCTCAAAATGTGGAGCCCTTGACTATACTGCTGCTATTAATTATTCTTTTTCAGTTACTTATATCTTTCTCCTTTATTAATACGTCCCTCCCATTAGTATCCCAGACATTGATCAAACAAAAAAAAAAAAAAAGGAGGTCCTTAATGCAGGAATGATTACTCTGGCAAAACAAATTGGCTCTGTCAGAAAACACAAGTTGCTTTTTGTTTCATAAATTCATCACCTTTCTGGAAAAAGATGAGTAGTATGCTTCATTTTTATTCTTTTGACTTGGTGTTTTATCATAGATTTTACTAGAAATTTAATCCTAATTAGAGTTCACATTTTTCAAACTTGATTTTATCGATCATGTTGTTATAATTCTTGTCCTAGTTTTACTCACTTTGATCTGTGTCAGTTCATAAATGTCATCTCAGTTTCTTCAGAAACTTTTCATTTTATCATTTCTTTTGCTATAATAATATTATTCCATTACATTTATATACCATAACTTATCTAGCCATTCCCTAAAGGAGGATACCCCTTTAGTTTCCATTTTTGATGGCCATGAAAGGAATTGCTATAAATATTTTTGCACATATAGACCCTTCTTCTCTTACTTTGATTTCTTTGGGATTATAGGACTAATAATGGTATAGCTGGGTTAAAGAGAATGAACTTTTAATTTAATGAATTTTAATAAAGTTTTGGACCTAGGTTCAAATTTCTTTATAAAATGACTGGACCAATTCACAACTCCACTAAGAATATAAAAGTGTGCCTGTTTTCACTTGAAGCCCTTCCAACATTTGTCATTTTCCTCTTTTGCTGTCTTTAACTCAATTTTCAAAAGAAGAAATCCAAGCAATCAATAGTTACAAGAAAGGATGCTCAAATTCACTGATAATTAGAGACATACAAACTAAAGAAACTCTGAGGCTGCTGATTCCCATCGCATTGGAAAAGAAAATAAAAGATCAAATTGACAAAATTTGGAGAGCTGTGGGAAAACAGAAGCATGAATTGACTGCTGATCAGGTTGTTAATTTGGTCCAGCCATTCTGGAAAGCATTTTGGAATTATATTTCAAAAGTCACTAACTTGTATATAACCTCTGATAAATATAGATCCATAAGTTAAGGTGTGGGGGAGAATACTTACCCATTAAGTAATAGCTAAACTACAGTACATGAATGTAATGAAATGTAATTGCACCAAAGCAATAACAAAATGGACAGCTCTAAAGGAAATGGAGAAGACCTTTTTATAAGCAAAGAAAAGTAAGTAGAACTAAGAATAAATTGTACCACAAAACAATAAATACAACTTTGATAAACTTTTGAACTCAATGCGATGCTAAGCTATGAATCTAAAGAAGTGAAGATTAACTATAGCAAACACTTCCTGATAGAGTTGACTGACACAAAATGCAAAATGGGACAATGTGGGGGATGGTCACTGTAAAAATTTGTTTTGTTGGGTTATACATATATATATATATTCACATAACAACAAGACATATATATGTACATGTATATATAATGAGGATTTTCTTTTTGTTTTCATTATCCGATTTGTAGGGGCTGTGGGAGAAAGATAATAAATGCTTGTAAAATGATATATAAACTTATGCTAATACATAATGCATATCTATATGCAGACATACACATATATAGCTAGCATAACTACCACATACAATGTTTTGGATTAGACACTACAGATCCAAAGTCAGAAATGAAAACAACTGTCCTCCGAGTACTTCTATTTTTTAAATGTGCCCAAAAAAAGTAAGCAGGTAAGTTAATATAAAGTAATTTGAAGTTGGATAAAGCTCTAAAAATTAGAGGATTGGGGGGAAAGTCAATAAATGGCAAATGAACAGAGTCTTGAAGGAAGCTAAGAATGATGGTCCTATGAGAGAAGCCACATTAGTCTAAAGGTGAGTAGGCACTTGTAACTCCATTTTCAAATGAATTTAGGGTACTGGAGATAAAGTCAACGTATAATTTTTTTCATCATTTTCCATGGTGAATCACAGATTATAATATTTGGAAACTCAGTGGTATCTCCAGGATCATCAATATTAGCAGATGCAAAGTTAAACTAACTTTTACAGATAAGAGATGCCTTTAGACTAGCCATGATAAAATGTTACCCACCAGATGAATTTCTGTGATATGATTGCAAAATGAACCTTTTTTTTAAACAGGCAAAGGAAGGGGCAGTCAGTCTGAGATTTACACCTGATTTGTGTTATAGTAATCTTTGAAATTAAGAAGTGTATCCTTGCATTTCATTAAATTCTGGCTAATGAGATAACTGTCTTCCCAAGGAGGGAATGATAAAGTACTCATGCCATAAAGCATAAATTAATACTGCAAGGTTAAACACTGGAACTAACTCATGTTTCAACAAAAGCCCCTACCAGCAGTTAAATTAACTGACATAAATACCATAAAATCTGTCTTTATTTTAGTTTCAGATGATGCTTCTTTTTACACCCCTGCTTTCAGTTTGTATAACTCATTTTTGCACATCATTGCATGCCCCATTTGCCATTTAAAGAATCAGCTACAACAGGGGAAAAAAGATTTAAGGAATCAAATACTCAGAGGGGAAAAAAGCTGGTGGGTCTGGGGGATGTCTTACTGGATAGCATTAGTGCTGGGGGAAAAAATACCACAATAGACAGCCATAGTTCAAAGAAACAGTTAATTATAAGACGACCAGCCCAAAGAAATCGACTTTTTTTAAGCCTTTGATAGACATTTGGGGGGGGGGGGGGAATGCTAAAGAAAACCTGTGGTGATAATAGGTTTGATATATATTCTGGCAAAAATTATATCACATTAATGAGGTGGCTTAAAGGGCTCATGCATTTTGTAGGAGGCATTTCAATGTATTAGTATAATTAGCAGTGATGAGAAAACTGTTTGGAACTGAATTACCTCTCACGAGTTCATTTGAGCTATATGAAATTACACCATGCAAGAAGGGAAATTATGGAGCCATCCAGAGAGAGTTCATGCCTGATTTGATCATAGCCACTAATTGGATGATCATTTTCGTAAAGCTTTTCAAATGCTTGACAGTTTCTGCCTCTCATTTTTTTTAATGGACGAGCTCTTTATTTCTTGCACGAAGCCACCAAACATAGGTTTGTTAGAGATTTGGGTGTTGCGGCAGGGACCTTACAGGTGTAATTGTCACAATCTGAGCAACCTTTGTCCCTTAATTAGCTGCTTTTGGGGAACCCCTAATGAGAGTTGCTGTTCTCGTTAACAATCTTAGAGAATACCTGATGAGTGAGGCTCTCGAAGGCTGATGCATGTCAGCAGACACCATATGACAGCAATTTAATGAAGTTAAAAACTAACCTGGTTCGGATGGAGAGAAGAGTATTTGTGTTGTACTCCTTTTGATTCCTGTTAGTCTGAGTGTGTGTGTGTGTGTGTGTGTGTGTGTGTGTTTAGAGTAAATTGAGTGTTCTAGTGAAGGATAATAGAAAGGTGAAGGGTACAAGAAGGAGAGCTTATTATTGGAAATACATTATGAGCCTATTCCTAGGACATTCAATATGCAATAACAGAGGAATATTGGTCCAAGCTTTCTTTGTATAACCTATTTGAAATGAAGTGCATGATATAGAATGCTCTGGAGATTTCATTTGGATGGTCAGACATCTTACTACTTTTCTCTCTTATTCTCTTCTTTTTCATTTGGGTTTCTAATGCTTTTCTCATTTGAATCATTTCCATTTCAGTCATACAAGGTTTTTGCCCCCGATTTGGGTTTAGTGTTATCTGGAGTGGAAATTATTATTACTGAAAAGTAGTACTTTTATCAAATAGCACGTATGACCTGGTAAATCAAGGAGGGAAACCATTATTGAAGATGTGCTACTCAATTTGTGGCTGAAAAAAACCTATTTAACATTAAACCAAAGATTGTTTTATCTGGATAGCAAGGTACAGTTTTATCAAGGGAGATTAAATGAAGCCTTCATCATAGAGAATGAATTCGATTGAAACATATGCACATATGGAATGTGTATATTTACCACAAATATATATATATATATTTATTCTATTTGTTATAAATAAATCATATATTATATAAATGTTATATATAATATATATTACATGTTATAGATAAATATTATATGTCTACATCTCATTTAATCTTTTTTGTTGGAATACCAGTGGATTTCTTGACTTTTTAAAAATAAAGATAAAGTGACTATTTTAAAGTTACATAATAAGCAACATAACAGGGATTTGAACAGACGTCTCTTGATTTTAAATCTAATATCATTCTAGTTACCTTAGGCTGAGTCCTTCTACTTGTATTTACCAAACTCATTCATGCCTTCTTTTCTGATGTATTTCTTGTCCATTTCTTTCTTTAAATAGTCCATAGAATTCCTGCTCATTTTAGATCAAGACTTTTCTCTCTAGTTCTTTTAATATGTTATGGATTTTTAAAGGAGCATCAATTTAACATTAAAATATATAGGAGAGGGGGCAGCTGGGTAGCTCAGTGGAGTGAGAGTCAGGCCTAGAGACAGGAGGTCCTAGGTTCAAATCTGGCCTCAGACACTTCCCAGCTTTGTGACCCTGGGCAAGTCACTTGACCCCCATTGCCCACCCTTACCACTCTTCCACCTATGAGACAATACACCGAAGTTAAGGGTTTAAAAAAATATATAGGAGAAAAGAAGGAAGTTGATAACAAATATTATCAAGCAAGTTGGGTACTATCAAGCCAAATTTAACAGACACTAAAGAAGTTACATAGATTGATATGTATATATATCTAATATTGACTTATCAAGCATCTCTCTATGTATCATCTCTGTGTGTATGTGTCTGTCTGTCTCTCTCTCTCTTTCTATCCATCTCTCTGTCTTTCTCTGTCACTCTCTTTGTCTCTGTCTCTGTCTCTCTGTCTCTCTT
This sequence comes from Gracilinanus agilis, assembly GCF_016433145.1. Lineage (NCBI taxonomy): Eukaryota > Metazoa > Chordata > Mammalia > Didelphimorphia > Didelphidae > Gracilinanus > Gracilinanus agilis. The sequence continues at coordinate 533,747,390 of NC_058131.1, forward strand.
TCTCTTTCTCTCTCTCACTTTGTCATGGAAAGCAAAGCAGCATTCAAATTGTTATCTGTCCATCCTGTACTCCCACTATATGACTGTTTGGCCTATAATCTTTCCAGTTCTTACATGTTGCATTATATCTACATTTATATGTTTGTATGTATGTATATATATATATTTTTCATATATATATATATGTATTCAATGTAAGATTTTAAAGAATCTCCATTAGGGATAAGCACAATTTTAGGTTGGAACACAAGAATAAGTGACATATCTTGTTTGAGAATAGTCCAAGAAAAGACAAATGACTTGTCCAAGACCGCATGTTAATATGGACTAGCAGAGCCAGGACACAAACCTAGATTCTCTTTCTCCAAAACCTTTTTTTCTATTTCCATTATACCCTGCTTCCTATTTCAAACCCATGTGTAAGACTGACTCTGTGGCTATGGAGGGATAACATGGCTTTAGTAGCAACAAAAAAGGCACCTTGTATTTTCTGTTGCCTGGAATCACATAGCTACACCTGCCTGAGAAAGAACACAGCTAAACCTAAGAGAGGCCAGAAAGTGGTATATTGATGGTGATTCTGTATATAGAAGGATGGCAGGGGAGAATACAATGAGTGGAAATTGATCTCAGTCAGCTCTCTAACATTTATGTAGTAGAGGCCATAGAAGCAGCCTTCAGAATAGATTTTCATACTTGAAAGAATAACGTGTGATACTTTATTTTAACTAAACGATGATGAAATAACTGAAGACCACATAGGAAGAAGCAAAGCCATAGGGATGCTATTAACAGTTGTACATTTCCAGTTCATGTGGGAATGTAGATTCCACTCAGCCAAAAAACAATAGCATCCAGGGAAAGAAGAAAGAACAAGTGACTGTCATTGTTTTGAATTGTTCCTGAGCATTTCCATTGTGCCATGAATTTTAAGTCACATTTAATTTCATTAATATTCATTTTATTGGTGTGCCACATGTGCAATACCATAATATTAGTAAAGAGAAATAATATGATTTTGAGTGTTGGCTCATACAGCTTAAAGAGGATGCTTATCAAACATTCAGGGGAACTGCACATCAAAAAAATGACTTTCATATTTACTCTAGTTCTCCAGTTGTATTAATCCTCTGGAAAGTTGGTAGAAAATTATAGAAGTGTTTTGATGCATAGATTCCACTGTGGTCCTTATTTTAAGTAATTAATCAGTCATTTCTTGTGTACCTAATATATGCTACATTTTTTAAAGCAGGGGTTCTTAACTTTTTCTGTGTCTGGGGCCTGTTGATCATCTGGTGAGACTTTTGAATTCCTTCATAGAATAATTTTAACACATAAAACAAAACAAATAAAATTACACAAGAAATCAATTTTAATGAAATTCAGTTATTGAAATAAAAAAAATCATGAGTCTATGTTAAGAATTTAAGCAATGAAGGATCCAGCAGAATTATACATGGTCACTTGTCCTCAAGGAGTTGATAGCCTTGTTTAATAGCAGTTTCATATTTTCTTTAAAACCTAAGATGGTAAGACCAGCTAGGTAGCATAGTGGATAGAATGCCAAGACTGGAGTCAGGAGGACCTGAGATATTTCCTAGTTATCTGATAACTGGGCAAGTCACTTAACCCTGTTTGCCAAGCCCTTGCCCATCTTTCTTAGAATCATTACTAAGACAGAAAGTAAGAGTTTAAAAAATAACCTAATGTGGTGCTTTTTGTATTTGCTGTGTACCAGGCACTTTATTAGGTACTAGTGAAACAAATACAAACACAAAAGATAAAGCAATCCCTTTTTTCAAGGAAATTACATCATAATGAGGGAGGTAATGACAAACATAAGCAGAATAAATAACACAAGGATAGATATAAGTTATTTGGGAGTCTGGGGGCCTCCCATACCTCCTCAGCATAATATGGATGATGAACCAGCAAAGAAGAGTGAGGAGAAGTGGTCAGGCAGGAGAAAAGACAATCAGGAGAATCACGTGACTGAAACCCATAGACAAGTAAATATAAGAGGGCAGTCAATAGTGACCAATGCTAGAGAAAGGTCAAGAATGATGAGGCTCAGAAAAAGCCATTATATTTGGAAATTAAGAAGTGATTGATGACTTTGGAGAGGACAATTTCAATTGAATAATAAGGTTGGGTCAAGATCACAAAGAATTGGGGAGTATGTGAGAGGTGAAAAAATGAGATTATAAGCATAGACACCTTTTTGTAAGAGTCTGGTTGAGAAGCAGAGGAGATATATAGATTGATAGCATGGATTCATGTTAACTGATGAATAAATTTGAAACTAAAATGGAAGATGGCAATACATAATGCTAATATGCAGGGTACAAGCTGTAGGTTTTATAAGAATTCTGAGAATGGAGATGTTAAGACAGACTTTTGTATCAGCAGAGGAAGCCAGATGAAGAAGATATTGGAACTGAAATTTAAGAATTTAGACCTGATGCCTTAAGCAGTGGAGGATAAGGGGAGAGAAGGATATTCTGGACTTATGACTTCATTGTTGTGAATCACTTTGGATGAGGAAATGGCCCCTTCTAATGCAGATCAACAACTCTTCTGCAATTTACAGTATTAAAGACTGAGGTGGGGAGAAGAGAGTTCATTTTAGAACTAAAAGATTAATTGATAATCCAAGGCAGCCACACAATCAGTAAGTATCTGAAGTGAGACTTGAATCCAGGTCCTCCTCACTTCAACATCAGCTATCTATCCACTGTGATAGATCTGGAGCCATAAAAAATAGGTAGCCTTCATATGTTTTTGAGTACAAGAGTAAAATGAAAAAAAGGATTGCCTTATTATGACTGCTCTGATAGTGGAATGCAAGATAGGTTTAGATAAGGGAAATGGAGGAGTCTGGGATACTAGTTTTGAAGTTATTTTAGAAATTCAGGAATAAGATGGCATCCCTTGAAGTTCCTACATGAACCATACAATTTTTCTGATGATGTGCATTTCCTTCATGCTATCTTGTGTGCAACTTCTTTTTTTTTTCAAGAAATTATAAAGAAAACTGTCTAGATATTTTATTTTTTATTTTTTTAATTATTTTTTTACTTTGAATATTTTCTCCTAGTTACATATTTCATGTTCTTTCCCTCTTCATCCAATCCCCCCTAACCCCCTTAGTCAACGTTGTGTGTCATTTCTTGAAGAAACATAATCCTTGATAATATGATTAGGCTACTCATGGTCATCATGGTTACTTCCATTTTTCTTAGAATAATCTTAAGTTTTGCAATGATGGTGTTGTATAATATCCAACCATATAAAATTACTTTTGAGATCAGATTGCTGTTTTAAAAGATAGGTTTTTGTCAAAGACCAATCAGGGATCATTGAAAGCATTTAATTTCACAAATGCAATTTATGCTACTTTGTTTCATTGTTCATTTACCAAGTCTGCCAAAAATAAATGGATAGACAGATTAATATATAGAAATAGAAATATGGATATTCATATAGAGGGAAATATATGCATCTTTATGCATATATAAGGATATAAACACAGAGGGAGAGAGACTACATCCAAACAAGTCATAGTCTTTGCAATAGAAAAATTTCATTCATTTATTTTTCTTTTGCCAATCTCATTTGCCTAGTCATAGATCTCTATAAGAGGGTTCTTTCATGTTCTGGCCTTTTATGCATTTAATAGAAGCCCATTTTATTAAGAGAGACAGCTGAAGGACTTCAGTATTTATAGGAAATTACCCTTTAATTTGAACTTTGCTCCAAATGTTGTCCTTCAACAATGGAGAACAGCATTGTTGAACATAAAGCTCACCTAGATGATACAATGGATATTGGATGATACAATGAACCTGGAGTCAGGAAAATAAGAGTTTAAATCCACCCTCAGACACTTATTTAGCTAACTGACCATTGACTAACCACTTTAGACTTTCACCACTTTAGACTTTCTGCAACTCAGTTTCCTCATTTGCAAAGTGGAGATTAAAATAGCGCTTTCTGCAGTTGATTTTCATTACTATATTTCTGTAAGTGTATACAATGTTGTCCTAGTTCTCACTTCAGTAGGGCACAGAGAGAGGGTAAGGATTCAGAATGGAAAACAAAAATGAATAAAAAACATCTATGTTAATTGCTGAATACAAAAACAAATAAATGTATGAAGGTAAAAAAGTAGTACCTACCCCCAGGGGCTGTTATAAAGGTCATTTTTAAATGAATCCTCATCTCCTATTTTTAAATTGATACTAAGTCACATAGGTAGAAGTATCTGAGGCTACATTTGAACCCAGGTGTTCTTGACTCCAGATCTGGTGTTCTATCCACCATGCTATCTAGTTGCCTCTGTGAAGGTCAACTGAGATATTTGTAAAGTGCTTTACAAACCTTAAAATACCATATACGTGCTATTTTTATTATACATCACTCTGTTTTATGTTCAACTGAAATAAATATTAGAAATATTATTGAATAAAATCTTTCTGTGACTATGTCTATAAAGGCATATAATATAATCATAACATACGTATGGGAGATAATTTGCTTCACAAACTAAAGGAGGATAGTGAAGCAATTCGCTGCTAGTATAGCTGTAAATTAATTAAACTGAAAAGAAATTTGGGATCATGCAAGAAAAGTTGTTAAATTGTCCCACTGCTTAGCCCTGAGATTACCCTAATGAAACTATTTCTCCGGAAGATAATTGACAAGAAAAGACTCATAAATGCAAAAATATTCAAAGTAGAATTGTTTGTGATAGTAAAAATCTGGAAACAAGGTATGTGCCCAACAAATTGGTGAATCATTAACTAATCAAATTATGGCACATGATCGTAGTAAAATTATCACTACATTGTAAGGAATGATAAACTGGAAGAACTTAGAGGAGACTTAGGAATAGTTATATGAAGTGGTACACAATGAAGCATGGACTTTAGGCACAATGAAAACAATGCAAGCATAATCATGAAAAGGGAAAAAACAGGTTAAATATAATAGTCAGTATTATTACCATAAAATAAATTTAAAGTTACACACTCATCTTTTCATGGTGATCAATAAAGTGGTTTTCTGGAAAAGTTCTTCGTAGGAAGAAGCGGACAGTATATTTGATAGAAAGTATCTGTTGTATTGAGACACAAATCCAGCAATTTTTTAAAATGTAAGAGAAAAGTCTACCTGTTTCCAATTCATATTTTAATCATTGATACATTCAATACATATATAGATTATAATCACAAAGATTTTTTTAGAAATTACACTGCAGACATATGGATTAGTAGTTAATTGAAATACTTTAAAGCAGTGGTGTCAAACTCAAACAGAAATGGGGCCCACTAAACCATACATAAGGATGGATACCTATGGACCTCATATCCACTTAGAAATCCACATATCTGTTTTCTTGAATTTTTATTTATTTTGCTAAGCTTCCCAATTACATTTTAGTCTTGTTCAGGCCTTATTTCATTTGATATCTCTATGATCTATCTAAAAATTTGTTCCTCAATGTTTTCAAAATTGCTTTGCCTTCATAAGATATTTATTTAGGGGGTACTTTTCCCATCTGCTCTTCTACTCGGTTTTGACTCCACAAAAAATCCTTGAATGGAGTACCTTTTGGTGCCCCTTCCATATATACTTTTTCAGCTTTCTTTTTTCTTTCTTTTTTATTTTGTCTTCTCCCATTAGATTATAAGCTCCTTAAGTGCAGGGGCTATCTTTCTTTTTTTCTTATTTCTATTTCCCAATGGCACAGTCCCTGGTACAAAGTAAATGCTTACTAAGTTGACTGACTGACTTAATCTCATCTAGGCTCTCTTCCTAACTTCTTAACTGTCATTTCTACTCCCAGATGTGGCACATTAAGTATAGCATGTCAAAGTCCAAATGCATTGGTTTCATTATTACTAAGAACTTTATGGAAATGGTACAATGGCTGGTTCTTCTTCTTTCTAATTATTGTGTTCTTTTCAGATTACATTCTTGAATTGGGTCTCATAGCAAACTTACGATTGACTTATTTTCCCATCTGCTTTTTTTCTGTTTTATTAGAGGATTCTAAGTAACCTTTCACAATCTTGTTTTAAATGTTTTTAAATTATAGTGAACTCTCAATCCAGTTTTGCCCCTGACAGGAAAAGATTCTGATTGGAAAGGAGAGCAAGTATCTACAGGTTGAAGCAGTTTCTTGATTCTTTTGGCCTCCTCAGTGTAGTAATTGTTTTGCAGTAGTTAAACTTCTGTAAAAAGTAATAATAGTCAGCTTTATAAAATAAAAATGGAGCTATTGTAATTGAACAATATCTTTTTATCAATATTCTTTTTTCTAGTTTGGTGTTGAATTTCATCTTTGTTCTAACTAATCAATGATGTGACTACATATGGAAAATTAATTTGGAAATTATATTCTTGTACATTAAAATATTCTCACTTTCAATTTTATGTTGTATTAGTTCTTCAGTTTTTTATCATGAAGAGTTTCTGACTCTTCTTGAATGAAATATTCATAATATTCAGGGATGAGGCATCTGAGTGTTTTGCAAGACCTCTAGTTTCTTCCATTTTTTAATTCTATAACATTTTCTAGAATAGCTTCTCATTATCTGTTCCCATGCTACCCTTGCAATTAATTTTATCAAATAATATATGGATTTTTTTAACCCTTGTACTTTGGTGTATTGTCTCATAGGTGGAAGAGTGGTAAGGGTAGGCAATGGGGGTCAAGTGACTTGCCCAGGGTCACACAGCTGGGAAGTGGCTGAGGCCGGGTTTGAACCTATGTCTCTAGGCCTGACTCTCACTCCACTGAGCTACCCAGCTGCCCCTGGATTTTGTTTTTTATTATCTTATCCAATTCTTTATAAAACAATTTTGCCTCTTTATTTCTGGGTAACAGAAGTGGGCATGTAAGTGGTGTTTTCTTCATGTTAATCTTTTTCTTATGCTTATGATGAGCACAATAGAGATGACCAATTCTTTCACAAAGAATTTTTTCCTATTGTATTGGAACACATAATGAAACTGATTTGGCCACCTACTTTACTTGCCTCTTGAAGGGGAGAACCAATGAGTCATCCTTCTATTTACTGGCAACATCCTTTATATTCTTTTATTTCATCTGTTGATAGATAATTGATGTGTGAAATGCAGTGCTTATGTGCTTCCTATTCAAATGGTAATTGGACAAAAAAATCTAATATTTAAGTTTACCAATTAAACTAATCTTAATAAGTATCCCACAAAAGTTTGATATTCTTCACCGGAAATTTGTTATTCTTCACTACTATTCTATCTCTCTCTTTTCCACAGCTCTGACAGGATTATTGAAGAGACAAAAAAGATGGTTACCTAGGACTAAAGACATTTTTCTTCATCTCATGCATTGTCACATGTAACAAATTTATCATTTAGCCAACCCACTGGTGATGATTCTCTCTATGTTTAACAAGGCTGGATCTTGGACAACAAATACAATAATGTCTTTGGCACTAATACTCATGTATTCAATTGTCACCCATTAGAAAAAAAAACAGGGTCATCTTCATGCTACAATGAGACATCATAATAGGACTTTTATGGGAAAACTGGCATTTCTATTAATGTAGTTGAAGATTGCATTAGCTTTTTTGCTACCATATTATACTGTTGATTCATATTCAGCTTGCAGTTCACTAAAATTCCCAGGTCTTTGTCACATAAACTGTTGTTTAGCTCCTTTTTGGAACACAAATGTAGAATTTTGTCTTTATTCATATTAAATTGCTGTTTTGAATCATAATTTTGTCAACAAATATGCTAACATTTCTGAATTTGATAAGTTTAAAATCTGTATTTTCACATAAGCCTTTTTAAACTGGTGTAATAACACGGACAGTGATAGAGTTCTCTGTTAATCCACCAGAGACATCCTTCCAATTTGACTTTGCTTAAGAAAATAATATTATTATTGTTCTGTTTTAGTCAGATCTGCCAGAAACAATACATTAACATTATTCTATATCCAAGTATATTTAGCCTAGAGAGAGAAATGTTCAAACTAGTATCACATATCTTGCTCATGCCTCTGGACTTGCCCCTACTCTAGATAAATCATAAAATAATATTTTTCTTAATATAGTAAATTGAACTTAAAATGATATTTTTAAACAAGTTTCAACAACATCAATCACTTTTCTTTGAGATTGGTAATGAAATCACTTCCAAATTCTTCTTACCGTACCAACATAATTTTTTCAATATTGTTCATAAGGATATCATGAAATATCTTGTCAAATGTCTTGCTAAAACCCAGAAACTCTGTGTCTTCAACATTCCTCTGATCTAACTGTCTATGAGTCATGTCAAAAAAGGAAATTAAGTCATTCTGTCTTGTAACTGTCCTGGCTTGTCCTGAAGTGCTCCTTTTTAAATACTTATAAATGAATCAACAATATGTTCTTCCAAACTTCCTTATGTCTGTCAAAGGCACAATCATCCTTTCATTGTTTAAAGTTGTTCATCTGAACTATCCTAATATTTCACTCCAAACAATTTTAAAATAATGCCTCAAGTTGAATTTTCAAGTGGCAGAGCCAATGAAAGATCTGGAAAAAAAATTTTTTCCAGCCAAAAACGAAGTAGCAGTTCACAAAGAGAGATTTGTGACACAGAGGTGGAACCTGGCCTGGAGATCCCATGTAGGTGAAACACCAGCGGTGGGACAATATCATTTCCAGTCCCAAGAAAGCAAGGATTCTAAGGATCAGAATCAATTGCAATCCCATGGGGTCAAGGGCTCTTCCAGAATAACTCTCAGAGTACAGACCAAGAGAATGGTGACATACACCTCTTCCCTGATCACACCCCTTTGAAAGTATTAAAAATTTCCAAATTTCAAGAACTCTGACTGATAACAATTGTGTTTAAAAATCCTGAAGCTAAAGACAGTACCTCCATTCTCTTGACAATGCTGGTAACAGAACACAATGTTAACATAAAGCTCAAAAATCAACAGATAAGATAAAAAGTGAACAACAGCAAAAAGAACCTGATTTTTTAAAAAGGCTACAGTGCTGATAGTGAAGATCAAGATGCCAATTTAGAAGTCAACAAAGTCAAAAGAGCTTCATGTAAAGCCTTAAAAGAGAAAAAATCCAATTGGGCACAACTCCAGAAAGAATTCTAGATTGCTACCTTGTCATGATAAATGGACTTGTATACCTCAATGAAACTATGAGCTATGCTATATAGGGTGACCCAAGACAGATAAATCATAGTGGAGAGTTCTGACAAAATGTAATCCATTGGAAATAAAAGTGGTAAACCACTCCAGTATCTTTATGAAGAAAATCCAATAGACAAAATCTGTGGGGTCACAAAGAGTCACCAATAATAGATAAGAATTAACCAATAAGAATTCTTGTAAAACTATAAAAAAATTTTCAAAATCAAATGTCTAGTAGAGGAAAATTAGGTAAATATATAAGAGCAAATGAATAAAATTGTGAAGACAATTACCAGTATGGTAAGAGAAACAAAGAGTACTGAAGAAAAACATACCTTAAAAAATTTAGTTGATCAAGTAGAAAAAGAGGTACAAAAATTCAATGATGGAAATAATTTCTTAAAAAATAGAATTGGGCAAATGGAAGCTAATGACTTTATGAGACATCAAGAAACAATAAAACAAAGTCAAAAGAAGAAAATGTTAACTATCTTCTTAATAAAACAACTGACCTGGAAAATAAATAGAAGAAGATAATTTAAGAATTTTCAAACTAACTGAAAGTTATGATCAAAGAATGAACCTAGATAATATATTTTAAGAATTTATAAAGGAAAAATGCCCCAGTATCCTAGAAAGAGAAGGAAAATTAGAAAGTGAAAAAATCTGCCAATGATTAGCTGAAAGAAATTCCCAAATGAAAAATCACAAGGACATTATAGACAAATTCCAGAGCAGCTAGGTCAGAGAAAATACTTCAAGGAGTCAGAAAAAAATATTATAATACTGTTTAGCCACAGTCAAGAGCACACAAGATTTAGCAGCTAAATTGTAAAAGGAGTAAAGAACTTGAAATATCATATTCCAGAAGACAAAAGAGCTGGGATTATAGTTAAGAATAACCTAGTGATAAAAACCGATATAAAAATGGATACTGAATGAAATAAAGAACTTTCAAAATTTCTTTTTGAAAAGACCAGGCCTGAATAGAAAATGAGACTTTCAAACACAAGATTCAAGAGAAGGATAAAAAGTAAGCATAAAGGAGAAATCATAAGGGACTCTATAAGGTTAACCTGTTTACCTTTCTCTATGGGAAGAGAATATCCGTATCTCCTAAGAACTTTGTTATTATTAGGACATTTAGAAGGATTCTACATAGAAAGAGAGTACAGAAGGGAGCCAATTATGTTGAGACAATAGTAAAAAAATGGATAGGTAAGAAAGAGGGATGCCCTAGGAAAAGGGAGAAGGGAGTAGAAAATGGGGGAAATTATCTCACATAAAAGAGGAGTACCTGGGGGTGGCAATGCTAACAACAAAATTTGTTCAAACAGAGAAATTATGTAAATAGGTATAAATATAGTCAATTAGTCATAAAAATATATCTTATCTAATAAGGAAGTAAAAGAGAGGGAAACTGATAAAAGAGAGATAACTAAAGGAAGAAAATGGCAAGAAGCAAAATAGACTTTAAAGGAGAGAGTGAATAAAGAGAGAGACAGAATGAATAGAAAAAAATAGGGCAGAGGGAAATTCACAGTTAGTAATCATAACTGAATGTGAATGGGATGAACTCGCCCATAAAACAGAAGCCAATAGAAGAATGGATTCAAAACCGGAATCCAGCAATATGTTGTTTACAAAAAAACCATTTGAAATGTAGAGACATAAAGTCTTAAAGTGGTTGGAACACAATCTTTTATTCATCAGTTGGAATTTTTAAAAAGGCAGAATTAGCCATCATGATTTCAAAATAATTTTTAAAAACTGGGATTTAACTTGGAATCTTTACAATAAAAACAGGGATGAAACAAGGATGTTCTTTATCAGCAATAGTGATAAGAAAAGAAAAAATTGAAGGAATAAAAGTAGGAAATAGAAACAAAACTATCACTTTTTGCAAATGATATGATGCTATACAAGGAGAATCCTAGAGAATTAGCCAAAAAATTGTTAAAACAATGAACAACTTTAATAAAGGTATAATATATAAAATAAACCTATACAAGTAACCTGCATTTCTACACACTACCAAGGTATAAGAAATGAAATTTCATTTAAAAAAACTTCAGACAATATAAAATATGGGCAAGTCTACCTGCTGAGACAAACCCAGGAACCATATGAGTATAATTATAAAACACCTCTCACACAAAAAAAGACAGATCTAAACAATTAGAGAAATATTACTTGCTCATGGATATGATGAGTCAATATAATAAGAATGATAATTCTACCTATATGTATTTATTCAGTGCCATACCAATCAAGCTAGAAAAGAATTATTTTATAAAACTAGAAAAATAATTTTTAAATTTGCCCAGAACAACTAAAAGTCAGGAAGATCAAGGAAATTAATGAAAAATGTAAAGATAGGCAACACAGCAGTACAAAATGTCAAACCATATTCTGGAGCAGTAATCCTCAAAACAATCTAGTATTGGCTAACAAATAGAGTGGCAGATCAATGGAATAAATTGGTTATACTATACACAATAGTAAATGACCATATTAATCAAGTATTTGATAAACCCAAAGATCTAAGCTTTGGGGATAAAAACTCATTATTGGACAAAAATTACCAGAAAAACTGGAAGACAGTTTGGAAAAAACCAAGTATAGACCAACATTTCATACCACATGTAAAGATAAAATCAAAATGGGCACATAATTTAGACATAAAATGTAGTGTTATAAAAAAAATTAAGGGGCAGAGAGAAATGTACCTATCAGATCTATTGATAACGAACCATTTATATTAAAAATTGAGATAGAAAACATTAAAGTAAGTAAAATGGATAATTTTTATTAAATGAAATTTGAAGGCTTTTGCACAAATAAAACTAAAACAGCCAAAATTAGAAGGAAAACAACAAACTGAGAGGAAATTTTACAGCAAGATTCTCTGATAAAAGCCTCATTTTTCAAATATATGGAGAGATTGCTTCTCTGTCTTTTGGCTAAAATCAAGTGTAGTATCAAATATATGAAGAACTCAATCAAATTTATTTTTTTAGAGAGAGAGCTATTACCCCACTGATAAATGGTCAAAAGGTTATAACAGGCAGTTTTCAGAATAAGAAATAAAAGCTATTAATAATCATATGAAAAAATGCTCCAAATTACCATTTATTTGAGAAATACAAATTAAAACAATTCTGAGGTACCACCTAACATTTTGGCTAATATGATAGGAAAGGGAAATGACAAAGAGGAGGTGTAAAAATTGGGATACTAATGCACTGTTGGTGGGATTGTGAACTGATCTAATAATTTCAGAGAACAATTTAGAATTATGGCCAAAGAACTTTAAAACTGTGCATACCCTTTGATCCATTAATGCCCCTACTAGATCTTTCTCACAAAGAGATCAAAGAAAACAAAAAGGATCTGTTTGTACAAAAATATTGATATTAGCTCTTTTCATTGTGAAAAAGGAATGGAAAGTGAGGGCATGTCCATCAATTGGGAAATGGCTGAACAGTTGTAGTTTTTATGAAATATTATTATGCTATAAGAAATTATGAGCAAGGTGATTTCATAAAAACCTGGGGAGACTTATATGAATAGATACAAAGTGAAATAAGCACGAGAAAGACCTAGCTACTTTGATCAAGACAGACATTTCCATAGGATCCATGTTGAAAAATACTACCCATTTCTAGAACAACAATAATGGCTTCTGAATACAGATTGAAGCATACTTTTTTTACTCTTAATTTTTCTTATATTTCTTCTATTTTCTTTTGCAACATGGTCAGTGTGGAAATATGTTTTGTATGAGTTTGCGTGTATAATCAATATCAAATTGTTTACTTTCTCAAGATGTGGGAAAGGGCAAGAGGGAGGAAAAAACATGGAACTCTAAAATAATGGTTAAAGAATCTAAAAAATGTAATTGTAATTGGGGATTATTTCATGAAATAAAGAAAAATATATAAAAAAGAATCAACCTTCTTTCCCTTTTCAACAATCAAGTGAATAACAGTAACATATTCACTAAGCATCCACTTTGTGTGAAATTTCTTGCTAAGGGGTTGAGAAATATGGATTTGCAAAGGATCTATGATTTTCAGTTCATTTATCAGCTATCATAAACATGTGGCAATCCCTATTAGCACAGGATATATACTACAGAGGAACTCCTTTCACCAAAATAGATTGCAATCCAATCTAGCATATATCCTAGAGAGCTTCTTGAAGTACGTAACGGTTAACTGACTTGGCCAGTTACATAGCTAGTAAGTATCACAGTTGGGATTTTAAGTTAGATTTTCTTGACCATAACCAAGCACTATGTCCCATTGTTTAAAGAACTGTCATCATGGTTACAATAGTATGGTATAAGAGCCTTCACTTCTAAGTTTCTTAATGTCCTATTTCTAGGGAGGTATACCTAAAAATGTCATGATTGTATTCCATTGAAAACTATGAATGCTGATGATAACCTTGTTAAACTTTTGCATATTCAGTTAAATGACTTAGTTATCCTGTCTCTTTTGTTACTTTCCTGAAATATTAAGCCTCTGTGTTCTTTTCCAATTCAGTATTGTGAATTGATAATGCCTTTATAATCTGCTGTTAATACAATACCATGTAAAATGCACTTACGAGCTTTCTTTGTGTATAGTCCCAGCACACTTTGCAAAATCAATCTTTAGAACTATTACAAGCATAAAACCAAAAAAAGTGTCTTTAATCTGAACTTTAGAAACTCAGATATGTTCTCTAGTTCTCTGGTTCTTATTCTTGTCTATTTTTTTTACAAGTACCCAGAAGTAACCTCTTAAACTAAGAGGTCCAAGGAATCTCATTCAGCTTGCAAAGTAGAAAAAAATCACACAGTTGTCTTTAACAGTTTAAGAGAAGCATATGTGTACGTTGGGTTATGCCAGAGTCAAATGGTAAATAGGATATGAATGGAAGGTTGTTATAACTAATAAGAACTTGTATTTACTTTCTCGAAACTAGTAATGGCATATAAACATTAAATACAAACTGGAAGGTACTAAATCTTAAATCTAGTCTTTTTGAATAATGTCCTTGAAATCAGAAGATTAAATCACAATAATAAGTAAATTCCCTAAGACATCCTTTCCCATGAGGTCAGTTTAAAATAAATCTGTACATTCTCCTTTTTACATATCCTATTTGAAATTTTCTGGTATCTCATTTTAACTATACCAAAAAATAATCAGTCAAATCCCTAGTCCCTAAGGGGACCTATTCACAATGTAGTATAGCTTACAGTTATGCTAATTTGTGGATGGCTTGTCTTCTCTTAATACTGACCTTGACTTAACATCCTTTCAGACAGTTTGGTTTTAGTTTGCACTACATCAATGAAACCATATTGATTAATTTGTATTATTTAAAAAAAATTCAGTTCACGAAGGTCTTTACAGAGGTTTAAAAAGATATGATCAACTGATCAATTCTTGATTATCTGTATTGACGAGCATGAGAATTGGTGAGGATAATTTGAACTGACCAATCAAGAAATGATTTCTATTTGCCATTTGAATGCAACTTTGTGTTTGTGTTTAAGTATGTATGGATATGAATTCTTAGGTACTCCAATAAACAAAGAGTGAAGAAACATTAGCAACCTAAATCAGGGGATATTAGATAAAGGCATAGATGACCTTTTCAATTTTGCATATGACATATATCAGATGGCAGTCAAGTTCGCAAAATACCTCAGAAGACTGCTGTTGTGAACTTAATGTCATACTCTTCCTCCTTCTCTTCTTCCTCCTCCTATCATGAATATTAATAACAATCAGGATCTATATATCACTTTATTGTCTGTAAAGTACTTTTTACATGTTACCTCATTTGTCACAAATACCTGTAAGGTAGACACCTTATATCCAATTTATAGATTGAGTAGAAGGGAAGAAGTATTTATTAAAGCATCTATGATATGCCAGACACTGTGCTAAGCACTTTACAAATATTGTCTCATTGACTCACAGCAACCCTGAGAGATGGGCGCTAGTATCTTCATTTTGCCATTAAGGAAACTGAGACAGGCAGAGGTGAAGTGACTTAGGTAAGGTAAAACAGCTAGTGTCTGAAGCTGAATTTGAACTCAAGCCTTCCTCACTCTAATCCCAGAGCTCTACCCAGTGAGCTTCAATGCCCCTGATAATAAAACTAATGATAAGATAGGTTAACTAATTTGCTTAGCATCAAAAATATTGAACTCAGTTCTTTGTGAAACCTAACCCAACACCATTCACTTGGCCATTCAGCTGTCTGCAGAGGGAAAGATTGCTCCTAGTTCTGGACTCCAAGATCAAACAAAATAGTATAATCTCTCTTCTACATGAAAGCCCTTCAAATATTTAAACACACTATCCTGTATTCTATGAATGTTCTCTTCTTTAGACTAAATACCTTCCAGGTCCTCCAATCTATTTTTTTATTATGTAATCCAGAGACCCTTAATCATCCTGGTTCCCTTCTTTGAATGTTGGCCAATTTATATTTCCTTCCTAAAATGTGATGATGAAAATTTAATATAATATTCTAGAGGTGAACTGATCTGGACAAAATATAGCATACCTATTATCTCTTTATTCTTGGAAGTTATACTTTTCTTAATGTAGTTCAAGGTCCCATTAGTTTTTTTTGGCTACCATAACACATCCTTGACTTATAATGAACCTGAAGCTTGTATGAGTATTTTATTACAACAACCCACAGATGTTAAGATATTTCTAACACCATACCTTTCTTCCTCCCTGCCCCCATACCCTGCATATATTACTACAAATACAATATTATATAATACTCTTTTAGATAGTTCTGCACATACAGGAAGTAATTTCTTTCTGTATTTGCATGTTAGAGATGGCACATAGATAGATGGTAAAATCTCTGTGTACCATAATGATAGTGCTACACAGGATGTATTACAAAGATGCACAAACAGGAAAGAAATTCTGATTATTAACATAAGGATTATATGTATGGGAAGAATACTTTAGAACCATATCATTCTGCAGTATTCATTGTTTTACTGTTCAAACTGCTACAATCTCACAAATTGATAGGCATTTATAAATTTGCAATAATAACAATGATGAAAATGATAATAGCATAATCTTAACTTATCTTCATAAAATGCCTAATTAGTAAATGAGAAAATGTGTACAAAAGCACTGTGTAAACCATGAACCACTCTACAAATGCTACTCACATCTGTTTAGCAATATATATTCGTCACAACAATTTTGATAGCATTTCATGTATCAACAGTGATTTAGTTTCCAAAGTGCTTTCATTTAGATCATCGCATCATCTAGCTTACTATATGACCTTAGCAAAATCATTTAGTCCCTCTGTCCTTCCATTTCTGCATTTCCAAAATGAGAATAGAACCTCCCCTACCTACCTCACAGGATTAAATTATATGATGCATCTGAAGACACTTTGATGTTCTCATAGCACCCAATAGATTAAAGTAGATTGAGAGGAAGTTTCTATTAGGCAGTAACAGATGACCTGAAGTTTTTAAAAATGAAACTTAACCAGATAGATCCTAATGGTTCCAAAGAAGCCATTATAAATGTTTTGGCTCTCTTCTAAGTTCACTCTATAGAGTGTAATTGCCCTGCTGGGTGAGTATTATGCAATCAATGTGGCATGCCTAGTGCACAGCTGGGGCCATCTTTGTGGCAAATGAGACAGTAATAATAATATAGCTAAGACCTAGTATCACCCCAACCTCCTTTTATAAGCCTTGAACTGCCATAGACTATGAGGGATCCCTTCAATAATATTAGGTGAGTTATGACTTCAGTGGTTTCAGTTATGGTTTGGCAATCAAGAAAAAAACCATCAGTGTCCAGACTACCTGTAGCCCAAACTATTTTTGTTAGATAAGGGCTCTCTGCAGGCAAGTGTTATCCTACTGACCTTTTCAAAGGTGACTTATTGAAATGGTATTTGCATTATCTACATTGTCCTGAGTCATCTATCTGCTCTATTTATCTGACTTGATGGATCATTTTCAATATTCCTTTACCCTGATTATAAAACCTGAACATAATTTGTTAAGCACTCCTTGGTTACAGCTACTTTCTACATGAAATAAACCAAAATATTGTATTTATTTCCATTTTGATGATCAAACTGAATTAACATAATTCTTTGTTATCCCTCATTCTGGTCTTCTCTTCCTCCTTCTGTCTCTCCTCACTCTTTCCCCTCTTTTTTCTCTTTCTTTAGTTACTTAATTATTTGTTTCTTACTTCTATATCTCTCCCTCCCCCTCTTTATCCTTCTCTCTTTCCTTCTCTCTTCTCCTTCTCTAGTGATCTCTCTTTTTCTATTTTCTCTAACAGTTGGAGCTGCTCAAGCCATTTTGCTAAGGTTTGCATTGTCTAGACAACTGGTAACCATTTAGTAGGTTAGAAAATAACATGTGATAGCACTGAGTGACAGCTTTCATCATCATCATCTTGTTCTGATTCTTTTCATGTATTAAATGTAAATAGTCTTGGGATATTTCACTAGTTTTTTAATATTAAAATTTCCAGGAATTATTACACAGGTAGATAAAGTAATTGCTTTCCATAGTTAAATAAAAGTAGTAGGTTATAAACTCATCCTTATTAGGCCCAAAGAAAGCATCACATCTTCAGCACAATTCCAATAACAGTCAGTATAACATAAATAAGATAAACCTTATGGTGCTTCTACAGGATTTTTATTTCCTCTGCTAGATCCATATAACTTAAAAATATTTCATTCCGAATATCTTGAGGTATTCAGGATGGTAACAGCTATTAAAAATATAGTTCTTAAGGTTTTATTCATGGATGCTATTGTTTGAGTCATTGTAGCTAACAGTTCAGGCTATAGTAATAGTTCAGTTCCAATCGTGTATTGGTTACATTCCCCTGGACATTTTGATAGTGCAAACTGGCTCCTACTCATCCAGAGTGAGAGAAGGACAACTGTGTTTGTGTTGCATACAGAGGAAGATAGGAAGAATTAGCAGAGAGAATACTGAAAATGTCACTGTTTACTTTCATGAGACTTAATGAGTTGGTCCCAGAGACTATTCAAGAGAGATTCCTGGATAAAAGACACGTAATGAAAGTATTACAGAAAGTGCAAGATTTTGAAGTGGCAGAAATGTATGAGAAGCTGTTCTCATTATGTCTCTGGACTTCCTTGAAATTTATAAGACTGCTAAGAGTAGACCTCCTCTTGTTGAGGTTGTTCTCTTTCCTAAATTTGAGATGAAATCCTATCTTGCTCCCAGATGAAAGGCTAGTTTACTCTCATACTTTCTTTTGTATATTCTAATCTATATAATTTTCCAGATTTCTGTTTGCTGTTTTACTTGGATAAATGGGTTTATTTGATATTTTACTTTTGTAATTTTTTTATAAACAGCATTTGGTAAGCACCTAAGCTCACAAGTGCAAGCTAAGGGCTATCTTCCACCTCAGAAATGATCAGAAAAGCAGCTTTTGTTCTGACTTTATTCAGAGATAGAAGAAATAATAAGAACCAGCATTTATGTAGACATTTAAAGAATGCAATGTATTCATATACAGTACTTCGTTTGATCTTCACAACAACATTGTAAGGAAAATGTTGCAGATCTTTTTATTAATAGTCCCATTTTCAAAGAAAGGGAAATTGAGTTCAGGAGAGTTTAAAAGACTTGCCTATGGCTAATATATCACTTGTCATATGCCCTATGGCTGCTATGTCCAATGCTAGTATGAGAATATTAGTCAGGATTCAAACCTAAAGTTCTTCTGAAGCAATGTCTGGCATTCTTTGCACTATACCCCATTGACTATCAAGATAAAGTAGTACTTGCCTCTGTGGATCAAGTGACATTTAAGCTAGATACTGAAAAACTTAATTTGTTATTAAAGCAGAGGGAGGCAGATTTTCAGATACGGGGAAGTATGTACAAAGACATAGAGACAAGAATGAGTATAGCGTGTAATCTGAAAAGAAAAGAGACCCATCTGACTGGAATGGAAGGTTTGGACTAGGGAGAAGAAGGAGGTAAAGCTGGAAATGGCCAAATTCTGCAGCTTTTTACAAAACAAAGTTGCATATAATCTTTGGCTTGATGTTTAAGATAAAAGGGAGAATTTTTAGCAAAGGCTTATCATGGCAAAAGAGGCATTTATTTATGGTAATAATGCTGCTGGCAGAAATATAAAGATTAAGTTAGGAGATCAGTTAAGATATTTCAATAATCAAGATATGTGGTGATAATCTGATATGGAATTTTATTCAGTGAGAATAAAAAAGAATAGATAATATATATATACATATATATATATATATAATGTGTCATGATAACAAAATTCGGTAGTTGTTTCCCAGAGGGGCAATTTAACAGTATAATGTTCCAGAAGAAAAAGGTAATAGTCTTAACTATATTCTAAACAGATCAAACCACATCTGAAGTACTGTATCTAGTTCTAGGCACTTCATTTTAAAGAGAATAGATTATGTCTGGAGGAGAGCATTCAAGATCATGCAGGAATGTGAAATTATGCCATGTGATAATCAGTTGAAGGAAGTAAGAATGTTTATACAGGACCAGAGAAGATTTATAGAGGAACATTATTGTACTTTTCATAGATTTGAAGGGTTGTCATGTGCAAGAGGTATAAAACTTGTTCAGTTTGGCCCCGAGGGGCAAAAGTAGAGCCAATGGGGGAAGTTGCAGACAGGCAGATTTCAGCTCAATATAAAAGAAAACTTTTGAATGATGGGAGCTGTCCAAAACTGGAAGGAACTGCCTCTGGAGATAATGAGTTCCCTGTCATTGGAGGTCTTCAAGTTAAGGCTGGATAACCACTTGTCAGGAATAGTATAGAGGGAATTCATACTTTAGGTGCAGGTTGGACTTGATGACCCCAATTGAAATTGGGAACAAGAACTGTTCCGGGAGTGAGTGGAGAGAAAGATCAGATGAATCTTAAACTTGCTATGTTTGAGATAGGAGAAGAATGAATAATGGAACTTGATGCATGGTTAAAGATATGAGGCTAAAGCTTAGGTCAGAATTAGACATGCAGATATGAGAATCATCTTCATTGAACTGATAGGTGAAGCCATTAAAATGGATCTTCTTTACTAAGATGTTGGGAAAAGAGAGAAACAGACTAATTCTGAGCTTCGATTTTGTCCAAGGAGGAGATAGTGAAGCAAACAAAGAAAACAGAGTAATAGCAATTGGAGATTGTCTTTGAAACCAAGGAAAAAGCCTTACATGATAAAAGAAAATGATGACTTTGAAAAACTAGTAGATCATGCAAAAAATGTTCAATGAATACAGCTAAATGAGAGAAATAGCAATGGAAGTGGGATTGAAGATGTAAGAAAAAAACTGGTCAATGAGGAAATGGAAGTAGTAAATTTAAATAGCAGATTTTAGAAATTATACTGTGATAGGAGAGAACTAAGACAATAGTTAAATATAGTAGTAGGGCCATGAAATGTTATGAGGTGTTAAGGTTTTACTTTGGTTTGTTTTGATTGTAAGAGAAAGTAGGTCTAAAAATGTTTGAAGTCAAAGGGAAAAAGAGACCATGAAAGTAGAACTCAGTAGATTAAAGAGATATAAATTTATCATAGAAGCAATATCCCTCAGAAGGGAGGATTGGGTGGGATCAATGGCATAGATGGAAGAAGCAATATCAAGGAGGATAAATGGCATACCTTGTATGAAGATTTAAAACATAGCAATATAGACAGATATCAAGATTAAAACTTTCATTAAACTAATATTTAATTATTTTAATTTCTGGTTAAGAATATTAATTTTTGAATGCATTTAATGTTGGTTCAGTTGTCTGGCTATTTTTTCAATATTTTCCCAAAGGGCAGAGGACATATCCATTAACTAATTTTACCTAACCATATCATGACATGATAAATGTTTGATGTTCATCATGGATATTATGGTGACTTTAAATGGAATGATAACAATTAATAGACCAAAAATTTTTGAGCAACCATGAGATAAACACTGTGCTAACTGCTATTGGGGTGGGAGGAGAAGAAATATAAAGCATAGTCCCCTTTCTCGAGAAGTTTACAGACTACTAGAGAAGGAAAAACTAACGAATCTGGAAAAAAATGGCAACGTGATTCAATGCAAAGAATGATTGATTTGGAGATAAAAGATATGTTTTCAAATCCCAGCTCTAATGTGACCTATAGGATCTTGTACAGATCACTTAACCTAACCAGGCTGTCGTTTCTGCCTTTATAAAATGAGACAATTGGATTATATAACCTCTGAACTCCGGACAGATTTAAGTCTATGATCACATGACCCTGAAACTTTATGAGATTTATGAATTCATCAATATAGGCAATCCATCTATTGATGCCGAGTGACACTCCTCTGATGATCTTCTATTGACAATAACTCACATTTATATAGTAGTTTGAAGTTTGACAATAATTGCAAATAGATAGCACAGTGGACAAAGGGATAGACTTTCAACCTAGAAGAACTTTTGAGTTCCTCCTCATGTTCTTAGTAGCTATGTTATCCTGGGAAAGTTAATTAATCTCTCAGCCTCAATTTTCTCACATGGTTATTGTAAGAAACCAGTGAAATAGTATACATATAACACTATGCAAAAGCTTGCTATAATAATTACATAATATTAACTGTTGTTATCATATGGTAAATTAAATAATAAGAATAATTGTCTCCATTTTACAAATTATAAATTGCAACTCTAAAAAAATTCTGACTTTTCCTATGGTGATAGAATTAATAAGTATCTCTGTTTGGAATCTAGTCCAAGCTTTCTGACTCTAGATCCAGTCCTTTTGTATTTTAAGTATCCCAATTTTTTCTGAATTTCTGTTACTTCTCAATCCCACAAAAAATCAATTTATAACGAATCTTACAGAGAATTTCCCCCCACTAAGTCATGGTTGTCATGTAATGATAGCCAATTGTTAGATTCAGACTTGAAGTCTTTCTACTTCACCAGAGTCTCTTAGAGTCTGTCCTCTATTCACAAACCCTTCAAGAACTAAAGATTACTACCTTATCATGATGATGGACATGGGGAGAGGAATAACCAATATTATGTAATGAAAAATAATTAAGTACTAAACTGTGAGGTATAGATGAATGCTGCAGTGAATTTTCCCAGAGGGAAACGATTAAGTATCCAATTACATTTTTTGTTGGTGAGGACATGTGTTCATACCTAAAAAGCAGATTGGGTCTTCAAAAAAAATGAGGGCAGCATTTCTGTTGACCTGTTTGAATTTAAATCCCAAACATGGCTGCCCAAAATTCAAATAGCTACCCTACTTTGAACCTTCCCTCCCTGTCTCTGATCTTTAGGATGTAATTAATTTGATGAATAGTTGTTGAACAGGCATTGCATTTTGATAATTCCCCTAGTGGTTGAACTCAGCCTTTGTTATTCTTGATCAGGTATAATTGCCAGATTTTAAACACATGTAGCATCCAAATGTAATGAATGAACTACAGAGGCAAGGAAACCTGATGCTTCATCACCCAACTCACATCATGTTGTACAGATGATGTTGGTCAGTTTAGAAACTAAAGAAATTGCCCCAAAACAGAATAGCTTGTAAAAACCAACACTCTCACCCAAGAACAGAGAGCAGGGTGCATACGAAATGGTATTGGCAGAGGAGAGAAAATGATCAAAGTGAAGATGTAGTGAAGACAAATGCCCTAGTTTTCCCCCTTTTTCCCCTGGAATACACCATAAGAAATATTGTAATGTTGTTTAGCTTGGAGATCAGAATATTAGTGTAGTTTGTGTGTGTGTGTGTGTGTGTGTGTGTACATGTGTGTGAGATATGAGCAGAACTCAACATGCTTTACTTTCAGGGTGGCAATTACCTTTACAACTGCATGCACATGGAGAGGAAAATATACTCCAAATTGCATTGTGAAATCTAGAGATTAGTGCATCATTTCATGGACAGTTGAACCTATGTCCCATGTAAATGTTTCTCTAGCAAAAACAAAAGAATACCGTTATGCTGTCTTCTATTTCCAAGGAGTTTTCATTGGGGCTTTGCCACCTGACTTCCATTATAGTGAATGGGAGTCAGGGGGCTGAAACTGCAAGCAAAGCTTTGAAAATTTAGGGGTATATGTCAGTGTCTGGACTTAAACATTCATCCTGGAGCTCTTTGGTAGCAATTGTGTATGAGATGCATTGCCTCTTCCAGCTCCTAGGGGAATGGCATTATATACAAATTGTATCTCTGTATGCAAGTATTGTCAAGGGTAATTTATATAGGTACAGATTGTATAAAGACTGAGAAAGGATTTTCTCCTAGAATGTTTTATGGCCACAAGTCAATCTTTGAGTTCTTGACCCAATAGGAAAATTTTAATGACTCCTTACATTATTAAAATATGAATTAGGACAATGCTTCTCAAACTAAAGGGAAAGAATCACCAAAGGGATGATGGCAGAGTTCGGTGTAGAGTTTAAAGGATGAAGCTACAGAATTTGCAATGGTTGCTTTGGGGTGGTAGTGGTCAAATTTAAGTAGACTTCCTTCAGATCTAAAGCATTCTCTCTGCATCAAGTCTTTCCATTCTTTTGCAACCAGGAAAACATGCAGGAGTAAGAAAGTTACAATAGGGTGAAGAACCATTGGATGGTGAAAGCTCTTTCAATATAAACTAGTTTCTTTCTGTTGATTAATAAAGGGAGTATCATCATGAAACCACTGGTTTAAAAAGTCATGAAAAATATTGAACCTGGACCATGATTCAATTAAAGGAATTTGATGCAATTCACTTAGCACAAGTATTCAGAAATAGCACTTTCTAATCATTAGTATTTACAAATCTTCACAATTTGCCTTGGGGAATGGACAAGGGGAAGTAAAAATGAGCAAATGGAGACATAGAGAAATTAAATAATTGGGCTAGTTTTATAGGGCCAAAGATAAAATTGAAACAAGCCATGCTCTCAAAGAGTTTATGTTCTATTGGGAGAAACACATGTATGCACCATTATCCCTATAATGATACCTTCCACCTAATTTGAGAATATATATGTTTGTGTATACATATGTACATGCATGCCTGTTGCACATATATTCATAAATATATAAACAATAGACATATACTAAGCCTTTTCTGACTCCTCCTAGCTCCTGGTGTCTTCCTTTCCTTAAAAATTCACATATGTGTTTGCATACATATAGATACATATATGTAATGATTTAGTCTATAGATGTGTTCTATATGTATAATCTATATGTAACTTGACTAAAGTCAAATATAGGATGTAATATATGTAAATTCTATATGTATAATCTACATGTAACTATATAAACTATATATGTAGCTGGAGGAATGAGGAAAGGTTTCATGTAGAGGGTAGTTTGGGGGCTGAACCTTAAAGGAAATCAGGATCCTTAAAGGCAGAAGCTAAAAAGAGGAATGATTTTCAGGCACAGAGAGGTCAAACTATACAAAGTCTTAACAACAGGATACCAAGTAGTCTACATGAAGGATGGCAAGAAAGTCACGAGCTAGATTTCAGGGAGTGTGAATGCCTAAACCCCATGACTTCCAGTCTAGGTCTCTAAACATTGCATTTTTCCTCTAAATCAGTCTTTCTTAAACAGTTTTGTGCCATATAATATTTTGGCAGTCTAGAATAGTGTTATCTCAAAATTGTTTTTCAGTGCATAAAATAAAGCTTGTAGGATTAAATAAAATATGAAGAATTATTTCATTTTATTGAAATACAGTTATCAAAATGTTTTCCCTTTAATTTACACATCCAGGTTAAGAACCTCTTCTCTAAGTACTAGTTACTTAAAGAATTTCCAACCAAGAGTTTTGCTTTTGAAAGTATTACTGACGATGATAGGCTCCTTTACTCTAAATAATTGCATGGAATTTCATATGAGATAAGTTAGCTATACCAACTATTCAATATTTACTGAATGTAGGGTCTGAAGAGAGTATTCTTAGGTTTCATCATTAAGCATTTTAATCTATAGACATTTGTCACAGACCAAGGGGATATATCGAATGAAATCATAAAATACTTTATTTAGGGAATGAGCTAGTCCAAATGGAGTACATAGTCCTAGAAATCACCACTTGCAGGACAACACTAGCACTTCTGATCATTTTGGAGTAGTAAAAACAACAACCCTGGACATCCAATTTTACCAATAGCAGATTCTCCTCTTTCTGTCTTGATCTATTTCTAGTGGT
Source organism: Gracilinanus agilis (assembly GCF_016433145.1). Lineage (NCBI taxonomy): Eukaryota > Metazoa > Chordata > Mammalia > Didelphimorphia > Didelphidae > Gracilinanus > Gracilinanus agilis. Next base: position 533,772,850 of record NC_058131.1, read on the forward strand.
TCTCAAAATGTTTCCCACCCATTATCAATGATTCCTGATTTACTGTGCTCTTGTTCTAGTTTGTTTAAAAATAATATCATCTATATTTTTCATTCTAGGATTAGTTAGCAGATAATGAGGAAAAAATAGGCATTATCCCTTTAAATGTAATACCAATGAAATACCACCTTAGGGTGGAAAGAATACTCTGAGGTCAAAGGATTTAGGTTTAAATCCTGTCTCATACACACTAAATAATTTTGGACAAGTCACTCAACATCTCTGAGCCTTAGTTTCCTCAAATGTCAATTAAGTAGTTGGATCAGGTGACCTCCAAGATCCCTTTCAGCATAAGATCTATGACTCATTAATTTTGATGAGATGTGTTTTAGCAATGATAAATGGGAATAAAAGTCAGGTGAGGTCCCTATCCTCTACTACAAAATTTTGAAAACCATCATTTTATGTGGGCGTTAGGGGTTTCTCCTCCTTTTTTTCTCCCTACCCTCTCCTCTCCTCTTCATTCTCTCTGAAAAAAATTATTTTAAAATCTCATCCCTAATTATTACCTTCTCAACTTGAAATAGGATATTAGGAATATAGAAATATATTTGACGAGGGAAAATGAAAACATTTTAAGAATGATAGTTGATTTTAGTAGTTACTTCATTTGTTTCAAGGTCTAGAATTCTCCCAGAGTGTGAATAGGTCTGTGTATCAAACTCAGTTGTTGAAGAACTTATTTCTGTATAATTTGACATGCAGTTATTGACTATCTTTTATATGCAACAATAAGAATTTCTTCTGGGTTCATCTAAGTGTAAGATTATTATAGGGTATTAGATCTAGAGCTAGAAGGGACCTCAGAGGCTATCTAGTCAATTTTTTTTCATTTTACAAATAAGGAACATCAGGATCACAGAGGTTGTTTATCTGTTAAGTGTATGAGACAGGATTTGAACCCAGATTTTCCAGACTCCAGTATTCTACTCATTATGAAATTCTAGTATCTTAATTTCCACTGAATTCCTTAATTGTAGCTCTCTGAAATCATAGTACTTCTTCCTTAAGAACGTTTATGAGGGGCAGCTGGGTAGCTCAGTGGAGTGAGAGCCAGGCCTAGAGACGGGAGGTCCTAGGTTCAAACCCGGCCTCAGGCACTTCCCAGCTGTGTGACCCTGGGCAAGTCACTTGACCCCCATTGCCCACCCTTACCACTCTTCCACCTATGAGACAATACACCGAAGTACAAGGGTTTAAAAAAAAAGATTAAAAAAAAAAGAACGTTTATGAGGAAAATTTGAAATATTATTTTTCCATCACAAAATAAAAATATCCCATTCTCTTCTTTTAGAAGCCAAAAAATAATAATTAAAGGTCTTGTTAAAAAGAGCCTTTCTTTGGTGGTTATTATATTGTTGTTGTTGTCATTGTTTGTTTTTCATTCATTGGAAACAACATATATTCTTCTTTCTGGGAGAAAAAAAATTGTGGAAACAGTTTTTTTTTAAGTTTGTATATCCAAAGGCAGTTTTAGTATGGCTGTGTTCAGAGGCCATTTCAAAATGACCCCAATGTGAATAAAACATTAGAAGTATTTGGGGGGAAGGATTTACTCATATAAAAGAGAATATGAACAATTTTTCATGAATGATAGAATAGAACCCAATTATTGTATATCACAGGACTGGTAAGTGTAAGTCACCTAATGAAAAGTGTTCTACTCTAAGCACAAAAAAATACAATGTCATAGTTGAATTATTCCTCCCAATTTAATGTTCTAAAATCACAATCTCAATCCCCAATAAAACAACTAAAACTGGAATATTTCCATCCCTTCCAGTCACAGTTACTGATAAATTAAACATAACCTTGTTGCTTAAAATGCTCGAAGAATGCCAAGGTAGTCAGGTGTTATCATGAAACTAAAGAAAGGTCACTCGATTTTCTGACCTTGCTTTGGAAGTATCATTCTCTTGATCCTATTTTTCTATTCCACACCACAGTCTCTGAGACAGATAAGTTAATTTCCTTTCTGTCACAAAATCAGGAAAGGTTCTGAAGTTAAGATGGATGTTCTTGGGGCTTAGTGTCTTTGATTATATTTTAATTTCACAGACTCATAGACAACTGAAGCCCAAAAGGAACACAGATGATCAAATAGTTTAGCCATGAAAATGAGCACTTGCCCAAATGAAAAAGAAAGAATAATAGCAATTGTGTACTGGACTTAATGAGAAATTTGTTTACACTGTCTCTCCCTTATAACTATGTTTTGTTTCATTGACAATGGAATCTCCTTCTGTGTGAAACTCTTAAATACAATTTTCTAGAAAAAAATCCATATATTTTTAATCACGAAATACAAGGAACAGTAGAAGGAGGTAAGGTGGCTACTAAGATGAGTTAATCACACAGATAACTGTGAATGGGGACAATGAAAATGTGATAGATTTGATAGGATTTTTATAGTATAATCATCTTTGACACTTACTTGCAAGGTTGATCTGGTCTATCCCACTGTCTTCAGGCAAGGTTGCATTCAAATATCTCATACTGATGAGTTTATTTCCTATTAAAATATTTCCTGGGAAGGTGATTTCTCAATTCTCTTAAGTTACCCATTCTAGGGATCTCATGAGCCTTCCAGGCAAAAAGTTTTTCTGAGTACTTCCACTGAATCTTTTCTACTGTGATTGACAACAGTTCCCTCCTTCTTTATCCATATCAGAAATATAGAACAGTTAAAACATATCTCATATATAATTTTTCTTCCTGCATTGAATGCTGAAGTTTGATTTCTAGGTAAAGAATTTGTTTGACCACGAAATAAAGGAAATGGACAGAAATACAAAATCTCCTCAATTCTGTGAGGCTTTTTTTCTGTTTCTGCACTGGCAATAATGAAGTAAAAGAGTACAGATACCACCAAGAGTTATAAGGTTGTCATATTGCTTACAAACATAAACATAATCAGGGACTGTCAATACACATAACGTAAGGCCTTTGTCTAATAGCCAGTGATTTGACATATTACTGGTGGACTTCAATTTCATTCATATTCATATTCACATTCCCTCTATTTAAGAAACCAGGAAAGCTCAAGAATACCTAAATGAAATAACAGGTCATGGATCCTCCTCAAACAAGCAAATAAAGGAATTACTAGGATCATAAACTTAGAGCATGAAGAGACTTTAGAGGACAGTAACTTCTTTATTTTACAGATGAGGAAACTGAGGTACAGAGCTGTTCAAAGATATTAAGTGTCTAAGACAGGATTTGAACTCAGGTCTTCCTAGTTCCACAGTTGGTAGATTCGGTTTCACTGTATACACAAAGGCAAGATGAAATATCAGTTCAATGGGACCCTCAGTCAGCTTGCCCTGCAGAGATTATAATAACAGAAGCAAACAGACCATGAAGATCATGATAACTTGTGCAGCAAACATATTTTGCCCACATTGAAGAAGATAATTTCTGTCAAAGAAGTTGACAATGTCTTCCAAAATGAGTACAAATAAATCTTGTTCTGTGACGGTTTCATTACAAAAGTGGGCACAGGGAAGAATGGTAATAACTCTGCCAGAAAATGTTGGTCAACAGTCAAGCAGTGAAAGCAAAAAAAAAATAAAAATAAAAATAAAACTTGTTGGCTACTCAGGAGTTTCATGACTAGATATCAAGAATATTTTCGAGGAGAGAGTTAGAAGATTTTGTATGGCGTAAGCACCAAAGGGTGAGATTTTTTTAAATGAAATTGACCACAGCCATAGAAGCAAGAAATAACTGATTACTGAGATGGCAGTCAGTTCAGCATCAGATGTCTGCAAGGATTTAGGTCATTGAATGATTAAAGCAAAGGTCAAGATAAACACCAAACTGAAGAAAGCAAAAGATGAGAAGCTAGTGACTTTGATAATAGCCCCTCCAAACTGACCTGTTTAAATAAGCTTTTGACTGAAAATTGAGAAGTAGAATAAAACAAAGGCATTAGCTCTGAGTATCATGATTTCCGGGAGACAAGACATTTCGGTAATGAAAAACATTGCCATAACAAGAAAACAGAGTCCAGACTCTACCCTAACTAAAAAGCATTTAATCATCTTGGGAAGTAGAGAGATACAACACTCAAGGACACTCACTACCGGTTTATAGCACAAGATCATTTACAAAATATTACAGGGTGGTTGACAAAGGTTGTAAAGCAAAGTGCCTCCAAAAATGGCAAAAAAGCAGCTGAGAAAGCCAGGTGATAGAGATCAGAGATCTCGCCATGTGATCTAGCTAAACTGATTCAGTTCAACAAACATTGATTCAACCCATACTTTGTGCACAGCAGTAGGATTATCCTAAGAGAATTTGTAGATGAATCCAGAAGGAAGATTACCACAGATATAAAATAGAATCCATCTGAATCTGTTTGAAAGAAAGCAGTCCTTGAGAGGAGGATTTACTGAAATGTCTCCTTCCCCTTCCCAGCCATACATTTATATGACTCTTGTGTTATTTTTGAGGGGAAGGGCTGGGAAACCCTAAAAAACTGAAACCTTTTGGTAGGTGGGGGATTGTATATTTTCTATATGATGGGTCTGACAGAAATGTGAATTTTGATTTCTCACTCCAAGATAGAAATGAGATACTTCTTGCAAGCAGTTTTGCTTTTCTAGCTTCATTAATAGCATAATTGGCAACATAATTATCACATTTTGGCTCTCTCATCAAAATATCTGATAAATCTGTGTGAAGAAATAGAAATAATATTTTTCTTGAATGGAATCAGGAATTGCATCAAAACCTGGCCAAAGATACTATTAAAGAATGCAATGGTACCAGTTCTCAAATATTAGTTTTAAAGATATCTCAAAGAAAAGAAAATTCTAAAAGAATGGAAAAAGACTACAGATCATTCTACCCAAGAAACAGATGATTAGGATGTCAACAACTGACTAGTGTGCCTGATTTTCCACTTGTATAAAAATGTTTGAGAACACTTCATATATACTTAAAACAAAAAAATCATATGTAACAAAAGTTATTACTTTTATAGATGACTTACTTTCATTTTTCTTATTGTTGAAATATTTATTTTTGTTGGAGAATGCTAAATTCACAATAAGGCAGAAAATATTTTAAAATAAAAATTATCATAAAGATCCTTGAATCCATTGAAGATCCCTGATTAAAATAAATCCCTAGAATAACTGAGATCAAGAAGAAATCTGCAGGCAATTTTCTACTGCAAGCTACATTTTTATGATCATATAGTTGCTTTAAAGAAAGAGAGAATATAAGATCACATACTGTCTGTCATTTGATTATGTAAGATGATGTTCCTTTCTCATTTTGGACATTTTCATTTATTCAAAATGGAAGCAAAAGAATATTTATATGAGAAACTTTGAGGAAAGAAATTCCTGGGTACTTGAAGGGAAAAACATTCAATTTTGAGAAGACCTGAAAGAAAGTGACCTCTCAGAAGAAAGTACTGAGAAAATCTGAAGTAAAAATAAAAAGGACTTATTAAAGGCAAAGACGATTAGTGTGCATGTGTGCATGAATGTGCGTGTATATGTGTAGATATAGATGTAGATATATTCCAAGCACATTGTTCAAATGGCTATTGTGTTTGAAGAAGAGAGGTGGGAAACCTTGACAACTAGAACATTTTGGTAACTGTTAGACAATTGTACATTTCCTATCTGGTGTATCTGCAAGAAATGTGAATTTTGGTTTCTCATTCAAAGGTAGAACAGAGACACTTCATGAAAGCAGACCCTGCTTTGAAGCAAACATTAGTCATTGAGAAAAGCTGACAAGAGAAGCAGAGAAGAAAACAGAAAAGAAGGAAAGTTACTTCATTCTGAGCCCGGCCAAAACCCACTGAATAGAGGAGGCTGGGCTTTGTAGCTGATACTGGGAACTGATTTGATTGGAGAAATGTGTCTATTTCAAACAAGCTTCCGGGGAAAGAAGGATCCTCTGAGGTTTGAAAACCTGGATAAGAATGGAAAAGATAGGCTGCTTTGTCTTTCACTGACATCTTCAGCTTGAAATGTGAGAACCCTTCATGGGTTTGTTTGCATTGTTCTTTATAACTACTCATGGCTTGAGAGGGAGAAATACCTCAAAACCCAATGAAGAAATTTGAATATTCTGGGGATTTCAGATAACAGTGCTACAGAACTTAACCAAAGAAACAGTCCTGGACTACTTTGCAGACTGCAGGTTTATGGTCTATGATTTCACTAAAAAAAAGCTTAACACTGCTTCAGTAACCTAGCACTACTAACTGGGCAAGAAGTCGTTCTGCCCAGGCTGGTACAGAGAGGTCCAGAAGAGTTTGAGAAACTAAAATTTGACTTGTGGGACAAATTGTTCCACAAAAAGATCAAGAATATCTAGGTCTAGCATCCAAATTCATTGGTTGCCTTAGGAATATTTCTTAGGAAAATCTCCCTGCTTGAGATTCTGCTTGATATCTTCAAGTTTTTAGCCATTTTCACCAAAGGATATTTTGTACATTTGTGGCAAGTGATCCAAGTTTTAGGAGTGAACTATTATGATAGCATTATTCTTGATTCTGCCTTCCTATTTAGTAAATATTTCTTAGTAAAAAAAAATATAATGGTATTAGTTTAGCTGATTTGTTTAAATGAGATGCACAGTGGGGTCTCATGAGCCAAAAGGGGGAATAGTGGATGTATAGTTCTCCCACATCTGGGTTATCCTTTGGATTCTGAGAATTAATTGATGACTTGATCACCTTCTTGTGGGCTAAAGTGGTATGAGAAAGACAGAACAAAGGTCAGAGTTGAAGGTCAGTGTCACATCCATGCTACAAATATACAAAGAGTATTTAGTTGGGCAAAACAAAATTTAGCCTTGAAGGCTTCCATAAAGAAAATGTCTCCTTCCTATTCATTACAATTTTGCAAGAATATGGAACAAATTTGACGATAGTGAATTTTTTAATGCTACACTGAGTATTCTCTTTTAAATACACACAGGGAGATGTGATCTCATTAGGATTCTTGTACTCCCAGTGGTGTAGATTGCAATCCATCTCTATGATCTTCATTCACTTCCTCCCATAAATTCATTAAAAGAGGTCTGCTAACATGCTGGGGAGGAGCCATCTTTGTTAATATTGAAATTGGAAGGGGTAGCTATGTGGTTCAGTGGATAGAGAACCAGGCCTGTAGATCAGAGGTCCTGGGTTCAATCTGATTTTAGACATTTCTTAGCTTTGTGACACTGGGCAAATCACTTAATGCTAATTCCCTAGCCCAGTGATTCCCAAAATGGGCGCTACCACCCCCTGGTGGGTGCTGAAGAGATCCAGGAAGGCAGTGATGACCACAAGTGCATTTATATTTCCCATTAATTGCTATTAAAATTTTTTAAAAATTAATTTCCAGGGGGCTAAGTAATATTTTTTCTGGAAAGGGGGCGGTAGGCCAAAAAAGTTTGGGAACCATTGGCCTAGGCCTTAGCTCCTCTTCTCTCTTGGAACGGATACTATCAATTCTAAGACAAAAAGTAAGGGTTTAAAAAATATTGAAATCAGAATACCTAGGTTGCCCACCAGTTAGCCCTTGCTCTCATCGTGGGATCTTTTTTTTTTTCACTCATTTTCCTAGTGGCATCTTTATTTCAATGCTTATTTTCAGTACTTTCTTTATCAATCACAGGTTTCTCACACCCAGAATATGTTTCACCATTGCACCATGAATGTAATTCATTGTAATTTCTTCAGAGCCTATAGTTTTACATGTCTCACGATCATAAAAACCATTATAGAATATTGATCATAAAGAATGAGCATTTTTTCTGTGTAATTTTTGTGGTCATGAGGAGCTTAGAAGTTTCTTGAAGATAAGATATTTGCCTTTTTAAATCCTGCGTCCTATTGTGTTTTCATACTGTCTGTAAATGTTATATATAGGGGCAACTGGATGGCTCAGTGGATTGAGAGTCATTCCTAGAGATGGGAGGTCCTGGGTTCAAATTTGACCTCAGATACTTCCTAGTTGTGTGACCCTGGGCAAGTCACTTAATGCCCGATGCCTAGCCCTTACTGCTCTTCTGTCTTGGAACCAATATAAAGTATTGATTCTAAGATGGAAGATAAAGGGTTAAATATATATATATATATATACACACATATAAAAATACATGCATGCATATATGTTTATATATGTATATAAGTATACATATATAAAAAAATTTAGTCATGTTCTTTAAGATCCCGTGGACCAAGTTGTCCATGGGATTTTTATGGCAAAGATAGTGGAGGGATTTGCCATTTCCTTTTTGCAGTGAATTAAAGAAAACAGAGATTTAGTCACATAGCTATTTAGTGTCTGAGTGCAGATTTAAACTCAGTTCTTTCTAACTCTAGGCTTAATGCTCCAACTACTGAGCTATTTAGCTACCTTTGAGGCAAACAGTCATTAAGTAATTTGCCCAGAGTCACACATGGAGTGTCTGAGGTCAGATTTGAACTCAGTTCTTTTCTCGTTTCAAGTTCTGTCCTGAGCCCCTTAGCTACCTCATATACAAAATACACATATTTACATTCATATATCTATATGTTTACATACATGCATGTATGCCTGTGTATATGAATGTATGTATATGCACATTAGTGGGCAAGCTCAATAGATTGTCCATCAAAATGTATGGGATAATTTGTCCAACATGCATTCTTCAAACTTTTTTTTGTTTATTTGTTTCCTGTATGGATGGCTAAACCAAGCTCTTTTTAGCTGTTATAAGGTCTCTTCTAAAATTGCCCATGTTCTGGGACTTGTTGCAACAAGTGCAAGGTATTCTACATATAGGAGAACCTGGATGACTTTGCAACCCCTCTTTAACTTAGTCTCTGTGCTGAATCTCTTCCATGAGAATGTCAAACACACACTGTGGACCTTTGTATCTTACCTAATACTTATGACCATAATACTATTGGTCAATCTAGCCCAAGGAATTTGAAGGAATATTTATGCATGGATGTAAAACACCTTTGTTGGAAGAGAGCATTTAGCTTGTCACTCTGCACTTCAAATCAAATATTTTTTGAAAAATCAACAAACAATTAGTGTAGTGAGATATTGTATTTTCTACAACAAACGGCATCAAACTCAACTAGAAAGAGATCCCTGCAGGTCACACAGTGGCCTAGAAAATCAACATTTTACATTAGATAGATAGACAGAGAGAGAGCTAAGATTAGATAGATTTGTATTTATTCCTTAGACATTACCCAGTTACATTTTAATCTACTCATAAGTAAATTTTGTCTATTAAAATGAAATCAGATTTGATTATTGTTATATCATTTGGTACTTACCTAATTCAGGCCATGAAGATTATTTTCCCAAAGAATGAATTTGTTATTTATAGGCAATGATTATCTGTGTATTCTACAAATCTTTGGTTTCTCTCATTTCTTTTTTTTTTAACCTTACCTTCCATATTAGAATCAGTACTGTGTATTTGTTCCCAAGGGAGACGAGCAATAAGGACTAGCAATGGGGGTCAAGTGACTTGCCCAGGGTCACACGGTGAGGAAGTGTGTGAGGCCAGATTTGAACCTAGGACCTCCCATCTCTAGGCCTGGCTCTCAAACCACAGAGCCAATCAGCTGCCCCCCCCTCAATTTTCTCTCATTTCTTATTAGTGACCCATATACTCTAATTTATTTCTCACTACCCTCACTAGTTCCCGCCTTTGCACTGAGGTCTCTAAGTATCAAAGTATATGCTGATTTGACTTGGAGGGTGTGCTTCATTCATAGACTTCTTCATAGAATTTCTCTGTTTCTTCATTTTCTGCAACATGTGAGTTCTTCATAGAATTTCTCTATGTCTTCAACCTCTGCCAAAGAGGAGGTGTCAGAGTAGAAGCATATGGTGAATTCTATTTGTATTACTATTCAGTGAGATGTTAAATAGGCAAGACATACTCATCTAAGGAATTAGTGAGTGTCTTGGAAGATGTTCTAGCCAAAGTCCAAATGAAAGAACGAGTCGATTATTGATTTTGAAGATCTTTAAATATCCTGCTTAGAAAACTTTTTTTTCAAGAATCAAGTCCTATTTCTATGCATAGTTAAAAGTACCTTAGTTAAAGCTACCAAAGTTGGAAGGCTACAACTAAATATCCAAACTGCAAAGACAAGTCAGATGAAAATATGTTGCCTAGGTATAGAATGCATCTAGCAAGATAATTTCAGAAGTTGCCTAACAGACAACACTAACAGAGACAAACAATAACCTTAACTTAGAATTGAGTAGATCAGGTTAAATGCCATTTATAAAATTGCAATGCTTTTAATGTTCGTAAACTGCTTGGGTCCTTTAAATTCTCTTTTATAGTGAGTAGTGAAACAGCAAAACCTTGGAAAAATTAAAATTGCATAATAACCCAAAATGCAATGGAAAACGACATTATTGGTTTTGAATCACATTATTTATAATGAAACATTGAGAAATTACATACAGAACATCATTAAGGACACTTAATACCAAAATGGAAGCAGGTTAGTCATGTTGCTGTTGTTTGTCCTTCATTTTTAAAGGGGGCTGATGATATCACAAGGTAATGACTTAGTTATGAATTGAACTTAAAAGTGAGCTACAGGGGGCACCTGGGTAGCTCAGTGGATTGAGAGCCAGTCCTAGAGACGGGAGGTCCTAGGTTTAAATCTGACCTCAGACACTTCCTAGCTGTGTGACCCCGGGCAAGTCACTTGACCCCCATTGCCTACTCTTACCACTCTTCTGCCTTGGAGCCAATATACAGTATTGACTCCAAGATGGAAGGTAAGGGCTATTAAAAAAAAGTGAGCCAGAATTGCACAGTCATTGACTTCGTTATCTCTTTCAGAGTCATTAAAGTCCATTGGAAAGACAAAACTCAATATCACATCTTCAAGGTACTCTAGGTACACCAGAAGGCTTGCTTCAGCTTGTCTTCATTATCATTGGGAAAAAAAGAATTCTCATATGCCCTTTCTTCCAGGTGAGTCTTTATGCACTTGGGATAGACATACCCCCAACTCATCAACATGTTTGTGTCCTATCAGTTACTCTGAACCTGGTTTAACCCATCTGCTGAGACGCTTTACCAGGGGGTGATCACTGAACATGCTACAGTTTCTTGGAGCCACAGATGAGAGTTGGGAGAGAGGTTGATGCCAAAATTAGATGAGTAGCCCTGAAAATGGTTGGCAAGTCTTCACACCAGAGATGCTAGTCCACCCTAAGTACTCCACACATCCCAGATCAGTCATACTAATAAAAACAGCAGTTGGACAGCTAGAGTACTAATTGGTAGCCCTGAAATATTAATAGAAGAGGAATGTGTGCAATAGATTTGGTGGATGTTCTTTGGATTATTTATGTGAAGATATGGATAAAAATTGTCTAGGTTGAAAAGACATGGAAGGAGAGTTGGACTCTACGTTGGTGGAAGGAAGACTCATAGGGATGAAACCATGGAAGCTACAAAGCATTAGAAAATCTTTGAGGAATAAATTACAGAATCTCTTGGGCATGAGTAATCCCCCCACTAACACAGACTGAAATGTGTGAATACCTTTTTGTGCTGGACAATTCTTGTCAACTTATTCAAAGAATCATAAGGTCATAGATTTAGAGCTGGAAGAGACATTACAGATCTAAGTGAAATCTCCTTATTCCACAGATGAGGAAATTAATGTCCCAGAAGTTTAAATGACTTATCCAAGGTCACAAAGGTAATAAGTTGCATACATGTTATAATCACTTAAATAATTACAGAATTAGTTTTAAGTAAATAATTTCCATGCCTTAATGTAGCATAAGTTTAATATATTTGATTGTAAAGTGAACCCTTTATCCATTACTTTCCAAGCCATTTTACACCAAAGCATAGTACAGATCCAAAGATGAATTACAGATGCATGGGGCATACAGTTTAGGCCCCACAACAATGAGTGTATGCTCGTAGTTATTTTGAATCACTGATCCATTAAATTTAAACTTCTAGTATGCAGCAAGTCTGTAATTAAATGAAACTAATTAACATTTTATCTTCATATTAAGAATGCATTTACTCTATTTATATAGGAATATATATATATATATGTATATATATATATATGATATAAGATTTTCCACAAACCATCTGCAGGATCTCTCCTAAACCACCATATATCTTGAAGTGTATTTTCACAGCCAAAAATAAAAATAAAAAATTCAGTTGTTGTGTAGCAAATTTATTCACCACAAAAAAAGCGTTTTCCAATTTAGAAACAAAAAAGGTACAGTATATTGTCAACTAACTCTTCCTGCCTCATGAAAGATTGATTTTGTTTGCAAACCATATGTCTGATATCTAAATCATGTTCGGGGACTTTCATTCATGATTGCAGATTGATACAGTCCTCCACGAAAAATGTATTTATCTTTCCCAGCACTCATCAAACACTAAATACCTAACTAGGTTGCAAGAAGAATCTTTAATTCCATCATTTTAGTCTGGTAATTGCTTTTCCTTCCTTATGTTTAACCAGAGTAAATGAACTATAATTTTAAATTTCTCTTGACACTCACTATCAGATGCCGCATAAAACATGAGCAAGGTGACAAATGCTGAAAACAGCAGTAGAAATAAGGGCCTTTTCAACTACAAAGAAAGGTGTTGCCTAAGCAATTGGGGTCCATCATCATGAGGAAATTCAGATTTTTAACTGAAATGGCATCTTTAGAGTACCGAATTGTGCCTGGACCAGGGACCCCAGGGCCAGGTAAGATTATTGCACTTGGAAGGAGCATGATGAAGTGGGATTTTTATAGCAGGATAAGAATCATGTATTTTATTGTCATTGTTACTATAATCGTTAATATCATATAAATTATAACATAGATTTCTCTATCTACTCAGTAAATAGCTTATATGAGGACTTTGCCCATATCCATCTCACTTCATTTGTGCACAACAAATATTACATCTAGATAATATTTACATGTGAAGTTTTGTTTTGATAGCTTTCATTGTCACAGATTAATGCGATGTATATTTATATATGTCTATATATATATAATGTCTATCTAGTTATCTATTAGATTTCTTTAAATCCCGATCAAAGTTATTATCAAAGCTTTACACATCAGATCCAGCTCACTGATCCTCTGGCTTGTTTGCTGAAGTACTAACTTGACAACTCCTAAGGATTCCCCCCAACATTCCAGGGAGCTCAGGCATTAGCTGCCTGCTTTCCGCCTCAATCCCTGAAACATCCACTGGTGGCAGCTAGTGAATTCCAGTTCCTCAAATCTCTAGGGAGTAACTGTCTTCATATGCAGAGATTCCAGGGAAGCTAGATGGCCTCGTGACAGCCCCTAGCATGATCTATTTTGGGACTAAGAATTTCATGAGATTTCATGCCAACACTTAGATTGCAAGAGAAAAGGCTCCACCTACTAACTCCCAAATTCCACGTCATTTGGGCAGTGTAGACATCCAAAAGAGCATATTAAAAAACCATATAGCTATGGCTTATCCCAGCATCATTTGAGTGTTCAGGCCGTCTGAGAGATAATTTCTATAAATGGGCCATGAATAAGAATAGTATTGAAATGAAGTTCTGTCCTGATATGGTCAAAGCCTACCTAATATCTAGGTCTATTGCATAGAATGTCCATAAAGCTGACATTACAACCTCAGAGAAGCTACCGTGATTGTATGTAGATCCAGGCCAGTGGTAAGAGCTGTCACCAATCTATAATTTCTTGACATAGCAAAATATCAAAACCACCAGTGCTATTTGAGGGAATTGCCAGACTGTGTCCAGTGGGGAAAAATTAGAAGGAAAATTGAATATAGACTAACATCCCAGTAAAATGTTACTGAGCAAACACTAACCATAAAGGACTTTAACTCAGCAAGCAATGTGCTTACATTTGTCATAGGCCAGTGAGGGAACCCAGATAATAACAGTTTACATTGACGGCTCCCTATCTATTCCAGAGGATTTACACAAAGAAAGGGTCATGGAGAATTCAACTGCAAATACACAGGTGAAGGGGAGAACATCTGGCTATTTACAAGTCCTCAGAGGAATTGACCCGATGGGCTCAAGAATGCCATAATTATCCAGTCCTTGTGCACTATAGAAGAAACTACATACTAAACTATAGGCTAAGGTGACTAATTAACATGGTCTCTAGAGAGAACTAGGATAACTGTGTTCATTATTAACATCTAAAGTTTAGTACCTGGATATTTGAGTGAATTTTTCTCTTCTACCTAAATTTAGGTTTTCTTTATCAATATTTGAATACTTTGATAAGCTATCTACTCTGGTGTAGTATATAAGAATTAAGGTATTTCAGGTCAAGATAATTTGGATTAAATGATATTGTTCATATAATAGTTAACTCCAGACTCCCCAAGAAAAAAGTAGAACATAATTTTAATCATTGTAGAAGAGGTAAACCACAAGAAAGTCCATCTTACTAACACATATTTTCTCAGCCACTATTATAATCATCATCTAAAACTATTTATTGATGCTATTCTGAGCACCATATAAGTCTTCTACCCTGGATATTTATAGTCTGATAGAGCATAAATCTAATTTTATATCACATTATATTATACAGAACTCTTTATTTACCTTTACACAAATTTCCGTAGATCTTTAAAATGCTTTAGCAATGATCTTATCTAATATATTTTCATATATATATATATATATATATATATATATGAACTAATAGGAGTAATGGCACTTAACTAAGGTCACAAAACTTTCCTGTCTCCCATTGTGTGTTTAGCCAAGTCCCTTTACAGTCCTAAAAATATATGTGTGTGTGGATATGTATATATTTGTATGTATGTGCATCTATATGGGGGGTGTGGGTGGGTTGGTGAGTATAAATGCTGTTTAATAAAGAATTCCAGAGAACAGAAATATGACATACAAATGCTGTATTAAACTGCTAATTCTTAGAAGGAAAAGTGCAATGGATAGAGTTCTGGTTCAAGAATCAGAAAGATCTGAATTGAAATCTAGCCTTGGAACCTTACAACTATGTATACCTGAGCATGCCATTTAACCTCTATCTGACCCATTTTGTTCATTTGCAAAATGGAGAAAATATTTGTACCTACCTCCAAGGGATATTAGGCAGATATAATGACATAATATTTGTAATGTGCCTTTTCAAAAATTAAAGCTATTTATAAATATTAACTGTTGCTATTATTTCTTGTATGATATAAGAATAATTGATATGGAAATGGGGCTTCCAGGTTAACATGGTGGCAGAATAGAAGCAGCTGCTTAACCTCTCCTAACCCACACAGATAGAACTCCTCAAGAGGACATAAAAACAAACCCAGATGAACAAAGGGACCCCACAACAGAGCGCAGCATTGAAGGTACATGGAAATGGGGCATTTCCATGCTATAAGGGGATGAAATAGCTCTCACTAAAATGCGAGGTGAGCAACCCCCTCCCCCCATACCACCTACAGAGCCAAAGCCAGTGCACAAGAGTTAGAGCAAGTTTGGGGCATTCATTAAGTTCTTGGCAGCTACCTGGGATCACCTGGGCCTGCTCCTGTGAGCAGCAAGACTTAAGACCCCAAGAGGCTAAAGAATGCATGGACTTTGAACACAGACCTTGAGCTCAGGCGAGGACACAGACCTTGAGAGCGGGCGTGGGCCTTGGGTGGGGACCCAGTGCAGAGTGGTGCATGACTGTGGAAGCAGTGCCCTGAGACTATTAAAGGGGCTTTGGGCAGAGGAGAAAACAAGAGGACCACCAGGTGGCTTGATCCTGAGAATAACTAGACTTGAGACATCAGGAGCTTAAAGAGCGCAGACCAACCCTGGGCATGAGGATAAAGCTGAGAGGGTGCACGGTACTGTGACTCAGACCAAAGCTGCTCCACAGTTCAATAGGATGGGCAGATAGCCTGTCTGCCTCACCCAGACTTCTGACTTAGAAAGAAATAATAATAATGGCAAGCCAGGAACAAGAACCTCAAAAAATCAAGAAGAAATCTTTAACACTCAACAACTTTTACACAGAAAAAATCCAGACAACAGAGCAAACAGCAGAGGAGAACAAACAAATATTCACATCCAAACCTTCCCAAAAAACTAAAAATTGGTCAGAAACTCTTGAAAAGTTCAAATCTGAGATCATGAGAAAGTTAAAAAAGGTTAAAAGACAGAAACTCCCAATTGGAGAAAGATGCCCCAAAATCAAACAAAATGATAAGCAAATTGGAGGAAACCATGAAAAACAGAATAGACCAAATGAAAAAGGAAAATCAAAAGATTATAGCACAGACCGACTTCCGGGTAAGATGGCGGCAGTGTAAGGAGCAGCTGCTTGATCTCTCCTGACCGAACCATACAGGACCCCTCAAGGGGAAATAAAAACGAGTCCAGAAGAACGAAGGAACCCCACAACAGGGCGCAGCATTGAAGGTATGCAGAATCGGGGCATTTCCACGCTATAAAGGGGTGAAACAGCTCTCACTAAAACGAGAGAGGAAGAAGCCACTCCCCCACCCCCCACACCACACAAGCGGGTAAACAGGACTGGGGCAACCAGATAATCACTGGTAGCCCCCGAGCCTGTACCTGTGTGCTGCAAGAGGAGGGACCCCAAGTGGCTGGGGACTTTCCTCGAGCGCCCACGTGGGTGAAGGCACCGCCTTGGGCCTGGACAAAGGCCCCTAAAACAGGGCCTTTCCCAAGCACTGAAGGCATCACCACAGGTGCGAATAAAGATCTCCAGCCCACGGACTTTCACTACCTTCTGCAGGGGTGAAGGCAGAGCCCTAAGAGCATCTGTGCAGGCAAAGGCAGTGCCCTAGGCTTGAATAACGATCTCCAGCCCAGGCTTGGACCTCCAGTGAGGACCCCGTGCAGACCGGAGAGTGGCTGTGGAAGCAGCCCCAAAGACTGCTGAAGGAACCTCGGGCAGAGGGCAGACTGGGAACTACCAGGAGGCCTGACCCCGAGGACAAGGAGATCTGAGCCCCCGGAGCTTGCAAGGCCCAGGCAGACCCTGAGTGCAAAGACAAAGCTGAAAAGGGGCGGGGCTAACAATGGTCAGCAATAAGGAAGTCCAGAAGAAAAAGACTATCAAGAGAAATTCTGGAACACTGGACAACTTCTACACAGAGAAAATCCAGACAACAGAGGAGGGAAAACAAAAATCCAAACCTCCCCAAAAAGATGAAAGCTGGTCACAAGCTATGGAAGAGTTTAAAAATGAAATGCTGAGGAAGATGGAAGAAATCTGGCAAGAAAATAACAGTTTAAAAGGCAGAATTTCGCAATTGGAAAGTGAGACAAGACAACTGAAGACCAAAAATGACCAGATTGAAAAGGAAAACCAAAACATTAAAGCCGAAAACCAAAACATTAAAGCCGAAAACCAAAACATTAAAGCCGAAAACCAAAACATTAAATCTGAAAACCAGTCCTTAAAGGCTAGAATCGAACATTTAGAAACCAATGATCTCTCAAGACAACAAGAACAAATAAAACAAAGTCAAAAGACTGATAAAATAGAAGGAAACATGAAATATCTCAATGAGAGAGTGACAGACCAAGAAAACCGGTCTAGAAGAGATAACTTGAGAATTATTGGTATTCCAGAAAAGGCAGAAATTAATAGAAACTTGGACTCCATACTTAAAGAAATTATTCAACAAAATTGCCCTGAAGTTCTACAACAAGAGGGCAATATAGACATTGAAAGGATCCATAGAACACCCTCTACACTGGACCCAGAAAAGTCAACACCCAGAAACATAATAACGAAATTGAAGAGCTTTTGAGTTAAAGAAAAAATCTTACAAGAAGCCAGAAAGAGACAATTCAAATATCAAGGAGCACCAATAAGGATCACACAGGATCTGGCAGCCTCAACACTAAAAGACCACAAGGCTTGGAATACAATATTCAGAAAGGCAAGAGAGCTGGACCTTCAGCCACGAATCAACTACCCAGCGAAACTAACCATATACTTTCAGGGGAAAGTATGGGCATTCAACAAAATTGAAGAATTCCAAGATTTTGCACAAAAGAGACTGGGACTAAATGGAAAGTTTGACACTCAACCACAGATATCACGAGAAAGATGAAAAGGTAAATAAGAAACAGAGGGAAAAGAAAGAAAACTCATAGTCTTTTAAGCTTGACTCTTTAAGGGCATAAATAAGATCTAATTATCTGTATTACTAGGTGGAGAAATGCTATGTATAATTCTCTGTAGTGAACTCTATACACTATTATAATATTCACTATTATAGCAACCAGAAGAATAATTCATAGGGAGAGGACAGGATACTAAATGGTCTAAGATGACA